>NC_084613.1:75407608-75480108 GCF_033978795.1 Nerophis ophidion
AGCTGAAAAGCTAAAAAGACTTTTGATCATTCTGAGTATCAATCAATCAATCAATGTTTACTTATATAGCCCTAAATCACTAGTGTCTCAAAGGGCTGCACAAACCACTACGACATCCTCGGTAGGCCCACATAAGGGCAAGGAAAACTCACACCCAGTGGGACATCGGTGACAATAATGACCCAGTAGGACATCGGTGACAATGGTGACTATAAGAACCTTGGAGAGGAGGAAAGCAATGGATGTCGAGCGGGTCTAACATGATACTGTGAAAGTTCAATCCATAATGGATCCAACACAGTCGCGAGAGTCCAGTCCAAAGCGGATCCAACACAGCAGCGAGAGTCCCGTTCACAGCGGAGCCAGCAGGAAACCATCCCAAGCGGAGGCGGATCAGCAGCGCAGAGATGTCCCCAGCCGATACACAGGCAAGCAGTACATGGCCACCGGATCGGACCGGACCCCCTCCACAAAGGAGAGTGGGACATAGAAGAAAAAGAAAAGAAACGGCAGATCAACTGGTCTAAAAAGGGAGTCTATTTAAAGGCTAGAGTATACAAATGAGTTTTAAGGTGAGACTTAAATGCTTCTACTGAGGTGGCATCCCGAACTGTTACCGGGAGGGCATTCCAGAGTACTGGAGCCCGAAATGAAAAAGCTCTATAGCCCGCAGACTTTTTTTGGGCTTTGGGAATCACTAATAAGCCGGAGTCCTTTGAACGCAGATTTCTTGCCGGGACATATGGTACAATACAATCGGCAAGATAGGCTGGAGCTAGACCGTGTAGTATTTTATACGTAAGTAGTAAAACCTTAAAGTCACATCTTAAGTGCACAGGAAGCCACATTTGTAATTTGAAATTGATTAAAAGATTTTAACCACTGCACCAGGGTGTGGTGTTTCCTGTAACGCAACCGAGGATCTGGGTCTGAGACCTCCACACACATTTACCATTTACCATAAGTGCTAACGCAGACAAACTATTTATAGCGACACTATGATCATGAGCTTGTGTGCCAATGTTGACATAATCGACTGGCACGCTGATTACTTGTTTCTTTGCTCGTCAAACTTTATTCTAGATCAGAAATCATGCCTATCGCCTGGATAGAAGAAGGACGAGGAGGTAGTTCAACATGTTGGTACACTTTGACAGCCAATTTACACCTAGAAATGGTGAGAACGACCCAAATAGGCGTGTGGTTTCACCCCATTTTCTACAGGAATATGAGGCATTATTCCGTCAGGAGGTTAGGAGGTGACCGCGTAAAGCAGTTGGGAGAGTTGCTGTGCCAGCAACCTGAGGGTTCCTGGTTCGAGCCCCACCTTCTACCAACCTTGTCACATCCGTTGTGTCCTTGAGCAAGACACTTCACCCATGCTCCTGATGGGTCCTTGTTAGGGTCTTGCATGGCAGCCCCCACCATTAGTGTGTGAATGTGTGTGTGAATGTTTTCCGTATATCTGTGTTGGCCCTGCTTGTCCAGTTTGTACTCCGCCTTCCGCCCGATTGTAGCTGATATAGGCACCAGCTCCCCCCGCGACCCCAAAGGGAATAAGCGGTAGAAAACGGATGGATGGCAGCTCCTACCATTAGTGTGTGAATGTGTGTATGAACAGGTGAATGTGGAAATAGTGTCACCTTGAAGGTAGAAAAGCGCTATACAAGTATAACCCATTTACTATTTAAGTGTTGGTGACGAACCCCAAGATGCAGAGATGGCAGGCTTGATGCAGGAAAACATGATTTTAATGTCCAAAGGAAATGCAGGAAAACAGGAATCAAGAACCAAGAAACAGCAAACAGGAAAGAGGATACCAGGAAACAAGGAGAACTGGAGACAGCAAACAGTCTACAGCAGGGGTGCCCACACTTTTTCTGAGGGCGTGCTACTTTTCAATTGACCAAGTCGAAGGAATCTACTTCATTCATATATATAATTTATATTTAATTATCTATGAAAGAGACGTTTTTGTTAACACATTGAAGGTGTTTAATGATAACACAAGCATGTTTAACACAAATAGATTCCTTTGTTTCATGAAGACAAGAATATAAGTTGGTGTATTACCTGATTCTGATGACTTGCATTGATTGGAATCAGACAGTAGTGCTGATGAGGTCCACATTTTTGAATGAAGGGGGAAAAAAAGTCCTCTTTTCTGTCCAATACCACATGAAAGTGATTAGTTTTTGGCATCATATTTGTCCAGCTTCCATACTCGTTTTTATACTCCGTAGCTTGCTATCTTGTGCACGCTAGCTTTCTGAGACTCTTATTTTGTTAGCGCAGGCAGGATGAAGCAGGGCTTTTATTGTGAAGACAGCAACTGTGCAGTCTGTCTTTAGGGTTTTGACAGCAAGTACGGCGCGGGAGTCTGTTGAAAAAATAAGTGTTTCTCGCCCTCCTCTCGGTCATGTTTTCTTAATAATGATCTTGCAGGAGCCAGCGTCATCTCAGAAGACCCTCGGGTGCCGTGAATGTCAATCAAGTGACGAAAGTGATGTCGTAGTAAAAATTGATGATCAACACATTTTTAAGTTTATTTTTTTAAAGCTTGGTTTACGATTGACTGGCAGACCATCCACGATCCACCGGTAGCTCACGATCGACGTAATGGGCACCCCTGGTCTACAGCATACAGGAACCAGCTAATAATACTCCAGCACTGACTGGAGGGCGAAGCAGGCATAAATAGCAGTCTGATTGGCAATTGCCACCAGGTGTGCCAGACTGCCAATTAGGGACAGGTGAGGGAAACCAGCACTCAAGGAGACGTGCAGGAAAAGGAATCAAAATAAGAGCCCTGACAGGAAATAAAACACAAACAGAGGAAAACCCAAACATAACCAAACTGACATGTTCATCTGTATGGTAATATATGAACAGACAGCAGTGCTTGTACATCATCATCATCAATAACCTTTATTGCAGACCTTAAGATCCATCAAACATATAAAAAAAACACAATACAAAACATTAAAAACAAAACAAAACACTAAAACATTAAAAAAAAAACAATAAAAAGAAACATAAACCCCAAATGTCAGTTTCTAACATACAAACATGTGTGCTAATGGTTCCACAGTCCAGATGAGTATCTAACAGAACTGCAGCCAGCGTTCGTTAACACAGTGATTATGTGGGGGCGGTATAGCTCGGTTGGTAGAGTGGCCGTGCCAGCAACTTGAGGGTTGCAGGTTCGATTCCCGCTTCCGCCATCCTAGTCACTGCTGTTGTGTCTTTGGGCAAGACACTTTACCCACCTGCTCCCAGTGCCACCCACACTGGTTTAAATGTAACTTAGATATTGGGTTTCACTATGTAAAGTGCTTTGAGTCACTAGAGAAAAGCGCTATATAAATATAATTCAATTCAATGTCATTTTCAGACTCAGATGCCCTACACATAAACTTATAAATAAGGTTGCGTAGCAACGCTGAGAAAATGGGCACCCCACCACTAACAAACATCTGGCTTACACTGGCGCTTCTTGTAATTCCCAGGAGAAGCCTCATACAATCATTATAAGCAACCTGCAGCTTCTGAAAGCTTTTCTGCTTATACTTTACTCACAGGGGGCAGTATACAAAGGAGTGCCATAGGCTCTAAATAAGTTGATCTTTACATCAATTGTACAATAATAACATTTCTTTCTCAGCATGTTGGCTTGGGCATACAGCATACGCCGCTGTCGGTATAGGTCATAATCATCACCCAATAGATCAGTAATGATGTGCCCCAGATACTTAGTTTTATGACACACCCTCAGCACCTGTTCTGACGGATAGAATGAAGGAAAAAAAGGGAAAGAACAAAGGAAAAGTGAGTGATATTGTATTATGTTTGTTGGCTCTCATAAAGTCTGAACATCGAGATGTGTTTTTGCTCAAAACAAAAAAAATGATTAAAATATAAATATGAAATGTTATTATAAATGTGCTCGTTACTACATACTTTACCTACAGGGCGGCAGTATACAAAGGAGTGCAATAGGCTCTGAATAAGTATATTTTTATATCAATTGTAAAATAATAACATTTCTTTCTCAGCATGTTGGCTTGGGCATACAGCATACGCCGCTGTCGGTATAGGTCATCATCATCATCACCCAATAGATCAGTAATGATGTGCCCCAGATACTTAGTTTTATGACACACACTCAGCACCTGTCCTGACGGATAGAATGAAGGAAAAAAAGGGAAAGAACGAAGGAAAAGAGAGTGATGTTGTATTATGTTTGTTGGCTCTCATAAAGTCTGAACAGCGAGATGCGTTTTTGCTCAAAATAAAAAAATGATCAAAATATAAATATTAAATGTTATTATAAATGTGCTCGTTACTACATCACATATATACTTACATCATGTATATTAAACCTTAATGGAGGTGTTTGGATTTTTTTTAAGGGCTTTGTAGGCAGAATAGAGACGCTCCCATAGGCTCTATGGTTAGCCGACTTTTGATCGCGTTTATTTGAGAGTCAGAATGCATTTGAAAAAAAATACACCGGTTGTCACGCCTCTCATAATGATTGTGAACGACAGGCATATTTCCCCGCAAAAAAGTGCAGCTCTCCTTTAAGAACGACACGAGCTTCAGAAGAATGCATTGCAAAAATATCGCAATATCATCGTAGTAAACCTTGATTTAGCGGCAGCAAAACATTATAGATCTTGCTTAGCATAAGACACACACCGAGTTAATGACGATGTGTTTACCGCGTACTTTTGTGATTGAAACAGAGTGTGAAATTTCTCCTCAAACATTCATGAGCGCCGACCGGCATGACATCACCGCAGTTGAATCACGGCGGGATCACAACAAAACCAACACACAACACAGAGTTGTGTATAACAAATGACACCTGAACAAAAGGGGGGAGGCAGCGCGAGCGTTTCCCCCGCCGTCTCCTCCAGACGGCTTACTTGTTTACAGATATGACCTCACCGACCTGACATTAAGGAAGAAGAAAGACCCCCCAACCCCCAGTCCCCTGCACCCTCCACCCCGCTCACCACCCACAATCCTCCATAGCAGACATTCAAGCTGCATCCAGCCTTTGATAAATCATGCAGTGTTTACTACAACGGCGAGAGAGAGCCAAATCCCAAAAACGTTTGGCATGATCCGAAAAACTGCATAATTCATCAAAGCCGAGGTGCAATCTTCCTCTCTTTGCTTACTAGGCCCTTTATTTGTTTACTGCGTCGCACCCAAAATCGTACTGCATGGTATTACTTATTGGCTTATTCACACACTAACAACGGTTTTTCTGCACTCATTTGAGACGTAAAAGCAGACGATGTGTGTGTATCGTTGTGTGAATGCTCTAAAGCATTCACACATATGGTTGTCTACACCAACATTTATCTATTTAATCAACTTATTCTTCTTCTCCAGATTTTGACGCGCCCTACCTTCCACATTTTTCACCCGAATCAAACCGTTCCAACTTCAAACTGTTCAGCCAATTCGGGAATCGCGGGCACTTCCTTGACAAATTCCAAAAATTACTAGATTTCCTCAAATTCCAGGTTTTCCGAGAATTTTCCCCATTCAAAATGAATTGGCCATTTTTCAAACTTTCACAATTTCCAAATTTTTCAACCTATTCAAACCATTCCATCTTCAAACTATATTTTTTTCCCCCAGAATTCCAGGATTTTCCAGACGTCCTGCTTTTCCAAAAGTCCTATTTCCCCCCTTTTTTCTGTCGACTAATCCTTCGGCATTTTTCAACGCATTTCAACCATCAAATCATTCCTCTTAATAGGTACAAAAAATGTATTTTCTTTTTGAACGGTAAAAATTCCTAGTTTTCCCGAAATTCCAGGAATTCCATAATACCATTGTGGAGGGGGGCGTGGCCTGCAGACCTACAGCGAAGCGGGGTGTGCCAGGACCGGCTTTGAGATCAGCGACAGGTGCGTAGATGGCCCACCTGGGCCTGCTTATCTAATCACCTGTCGCTCTGTTAAAAGGCAGCAGCCGGGGAGGAGAGGGGAGGTGGAGTTGGAGCATGAGCGAGAGCGAGACCGAGACCGAGACAAACTAAAGCAAAGACAATTGCTGAAAATCACATCAGAGACAATTTATTGCAAAATAAAACAGTGTTCTCAACCCTGAAAGGAACTGTCATGGCAGTGCTTGGTGGTCCGAAGAACTCCACCACCATTTCTCTATTCAATATGTCACTACTTCAACATTTCATGACGGATTTGAAGAATTCAAACCACAACCATTTGAACTCATTTAGTCCATTCAAGTTTTTTTTAATTTTCCAAAAAATTCCCCCTTTTTCCGAAATTCCCCAATTTGGGCGAAATTCGCATTAAAATCAACTGGACATTCTTCAAAGTTCCACAACTCCCGCATGTTTCATCTGTTTCAAACTGTTCCAACTTCAAAATTTTCAGCCTGTTTGGGAATTGTGTGCTCTACAATTTAAAAAAAATCCATCATTGGAGCATTTACACAATTCCTTTAGGAAATGCCTCATCTAGTTTATTATTGTTCTCTTCTATAGCCTATTTATCACTGCTTTTTTTAATACTTAGTCCAAATGTTGTACTGTAAATGTGCAAATGTGTACAAGTATGACGAATAAAGCTCCTCGAATAATAGAACCCCAAAATGGTAGAGCCTTTAAGAAGTGTCATACTCCATAAACCAGGAAGTAGTCATGCCAAATCAGAGCAAATAGGGAAATTATTTGATTTGATTCCCTCTTTTTTTCATCTTTTTGCAGTTCTGATCACATTGGAATCTCAAAGTCCATAATGCTACGGTCGGAAGGGGATTCATATGGCCCCATTCATCGTAGTTTACCCGACAGGAAATGTGACAAATTGAATCGAGGCACTTTGAACTTTAGCTGCCAAATTGCAGTAGAGCATGGGTGTCAAACTCTGGCCCGCGGGCCAAATCTGGCCCGCCGTGTAATTTAATTTGGCCCTTGAGCCAATATCAATTTAGCATTCGAGCTGGCCCGCCGGTGTTATACAGCGTCGGTGCCGCTTTAACACCGCATTCACCGCTAATACTCATACTCCTAATTTTCCCGGTAGACTCCCGAAGTTCAGTGCCCCTCCCAAAAATCTCCCGGGGCAACCATTCTCCCGAATTTCTACCGATTTCCACCTGGACAACAATATTGGGGGCGTGCATTTAAAGCACTGCCTTTAGCGTTCTCTACAACCTGTCGTCACGTCCGCTTTTCCTCCATACTAACAGCGTGTCACATATTTGTGGCTTTTACACACACACACACACATGCACAAGTGAATGCAATGCATACTTGGTCAACAGTCATACAGGTCACACTGAGGGTGGCCGTATAAACAACTTTAGCACTTTTACAAATATGCGCCACACTGTGAACCCACACCAAACAAGAATGACAAACACATTTCGGGTGAACATCCGTACCGTAACACAACAGAACAAATACCCAGAACCCCTTGCAGCACTAACTCTTCCGGGAAACTTCCAGCAAACTGACCAATAATTAATGTTTTATTCATGCATTTTCTCTTCCTACTTCAAAGCTTGAATGTTTGGTTCATTCATTATTGTTATTTTATTTTCAAATGTATTATTAGCTTGTGGAAAAAATTTGATATTTACCTCAGAAGATTGCAAATAGAAAAAAAGGCATAAAATGTGTATTTAAATTTTTTTTTTTTTTCATCATTATTATTATTTGAAACTGGATTTTGCATGTCACTAAAGTTATATAAGCCTTGCTTGTTCGATATTTAATGCAAAACTTGTTTGGGTCCCTATTAAAAGGATCATTTGTTCAACCTTGGCCCGCGGTTTTGTTCCGTTTAAAATTTTGGCCCACTCTGTATTTGAGTTTGACACCCCTGCAGTATAGTATTGACTATATCAAAATATGATTTGTGGCAGTTCTAACTTTCAACACAGGGTCAGTTCCTATGTGGAGTGGCACTTTCCAATCATTTTCAGCAGACTATATTGCAAAATACTTACCCCACCCTCTCACGCAAGATCCACCCAAGAATGAGGCCATATGTAACCCTTCCCGACTGTAAGGTTTCGACAATAACTATGACTAGATATGTCAGCGCGCTGTAGCAGCCAATGTAGGGTTGTACGATATACCGGTATTGGTATAGTACCGCGATTTTAATGAATTATATTCGGTACTATGCCGCCTCTAAAACGTACCGGTCACCGTCAATGATGCCGTTCCTGAATCTAAACAAATGCCATTGGTGGATCTACACCTAACATCCACTGTAATGATACCAAGTACAGGAGTGTATCAGAAAATACGCCCCTGGACACATGAGGAATTTAAATATGACCAATGTATGACCCTGTAACAATTTGGTATCGGATCGATACCTACATTTTTGGTATCATCCTAAACCAGTGGTTCTTAACCAGGGTTCGTTCGAACCCTAGGGGTTCGGTGAGCCCACCTCAGGGGTTCGGCCGAGGTCAAAACACACCCAACTCTTCGTGTAAATACAAACTTCTCCCTGTTGGCATATTACGGATACGGCAACAGCTGATTGATTTGCAGGTGTGTAATTTGTTGTGAGTTTATGCACTGTGTTGGTTTTGTTCTTTGAACAAGGTGATGTTCATGCACGGTCTATTTTGTGCACCAGTTAAAAAAACATGGTAACACTTTAGTATGGGGAACATATTCACCATTATTTAGTTGCTTATTAACATGCAAATTACTAACATATTGGCTCTTAACTAGTCATTAGGTACTAATTATTGCCTTATTCGGCATAGCCTTATTAGAACCCCAACCCTCTAACCCTGACCCTAACACCAACCCTAACCAAATAACTCTAAATTAAGTCTTTATTACTTAGAATATGTTCCCCCAGTGTCCAAATAACTCTAAATTAAGTCTTTGTTACTTAGAATGTGTTCCCCATACTAAAGTATTACCAAAAACATACAACTTTGTCTTGAATTTGAAAAAAAAAAACATTTTACATTTCAGTAAAGAAGGGTTCGGGGATTGCGCACATGATACTGGTGGCGTTCGGTACCTCCAACCAGGTTAAGAACCATTGTCCTAAACTAATGTTAAGCATCACACAACAGAAGAAGGAGTGAATATTACATTTTAAGAAAAGTGTAGGTATAAAATGTTAAAAGAGAAAGTAAGCAGATATTAACAGTAATTGAACACGTAGATCAATAATCAAATTTCTACCACGTGTCCTTAATAATGTTGACAAAATACTACAAGGGGAAACGACACAATATGTTACTGCATATGTCAGCAGACTAATTAGGAGTCTTTGTTAGTTTACTTACTACTAAAAGACAAGTTGTCTAGTTTGTTCACTATTTTATTTAAGGACAAACTTGCAATAGGAAACATATGTTTAATGTAACCTAAGACTTTCTTACCTCAGCCAAAGAGGTTATGTTTTCGCCTGGGTTTTTTGTTTGTTAGCAACTTAACTCAAAAAGTTCTGAACATATTTTGATGAAAAGTCCAAAAACAACAATTTTTCTCCTATACTACAAACCCTTGTCACTTCCTGCACACGCCGTTCCACACTGCCACCTTGCTTATTCCGCGCTGCGCAGAGGATTCTGGTTATTTTCAGACCTGGTCGATGCTAAAGCGCCAGGAAAAAACAACACACCAAGTTTTTGTTTGATACCGTCACGTGTCATGGCATTATTGTGACTTTAAAACCAAAATACTGCGGCATCTACAAAACTGTTTCACCTCTAATAGCTCCTGCACGTAGAACATATACAACAAATGAAAACAATTAATTTAAATTACACATCCAAACACACATTGTATATGGCTGATTTAGTGGGACAAAAAATAGTCAGACGTGCTAATAACAGGTATTGCAGAAGCCTCTATTATTGTTTACAATCAGAACAGCCATCTTTGAAGCCAACTCGGGGGTCGTGAGGACTTGTTGACTTTCCAAGTAGGAAAGCCGATCTCGGGGGTTGTTCTAGTTAAAATTTTCGACCAGGAACTCGGAAATTCCAACTTACCAGTACAAGTGAAACCCACAATAAATAACGTGATTAAGTGGTGGCTATCTTAGTCACGTTCTCATTGAAGGCAATGCAATGCAATGCTTTGTAAAATGGACATTGAAAATAAATCATAATTTGCTTATTTTGCAATGATTTTCATGTGGTCTACTTTACTGACACAAAAAACATGTTTTATTCATAATTTTCTGCAAAACGAAAAAGTAAAACCTACCTATGAAAAATGATTCCTTGTTTCAACTGTACGCCTTATTTTAAATTATCCTATAATACCTGAAATATTTATATAAAAACTATACAGTATATTGTATTATATTGTAAATATTTTCTTAAAATTTTAGGTACAAAGTAAGATTTGATAAGACGTGTCAAATACTAGATTGTCCATCCATCCATTTTCTACCGCGTATTCCCTTTGAGGTCGCGGGGGGCGCTGTTGCCTATCTTGTAATTTAGTATTATGAAATTCAGCACTTTAGGATTTGTCGTTAAAATGAAGATATTCTTATATAGGATAGGATAGGTCTTTATTGTCATTGGAACAAGTACAACAAAACTTAGTTTTCAGCACAAACCTGTTCAAGATTAGACAAACAAACAGTGTACAGGGTTACAGAACAGGAACGCTGATGGGTCGCCATGCCCCGTAAAAGATGGGAAAAAGGTAAACGTTGGGGAAGGATGTGTAAAAAAATACAATTTAAACTGGGCTCCTAAGGGGGCCCAGTCTGGAGTGGGAAAAAACCTCCATAGCAAAGCACATATACATATTACAACATACATCTCGAGATATCTAGCAACAGAGGGAAGGGAGTTCGGGGTCATTATGGTAGGCCGCAGCTCTCAGGCGCTGACCATCCATTCATCACCCCTATGGAATTTGCGTCGAGGGCGTTGGGTTGGGGTGATGGGGTGTGTATGTGTTGCGTCTATTTTTGTGGATGTGTGTGCGCATTTACGCATTGTTCGAATTCTGCGTATTCATCTCAAAGGTCATCTCCATGAATTAGGAAGTGGCCTGCTTGCTAACAAAAGGCCAATCAAACAAGCGCAAGTATTATTCAATGAATCAATCCATCAATCAATCAATTTATACAGCCTTTAATCACAAGTGTCTCAAAGGCTGCACAAGCCACGACGTCCTCAGTTCAAATCCCACATCAGGCCAAGAAAAAAGTCAACCCAATGGGATACAATGAGAAACCTTGTGGGCTATAGAGCGTTTTCTATTCGGGCTCCAGTACTCTGGAATGCCATCCCGGTAACAGTTAGAGATGCTACCTCAGTAGAAGCATTTAAGTCCCATCTTAAAACTCATTTGTATACTCTAGCCTTTACATAGACCCCCCTTTTAGACAAGTTGATCTTCCCTTTCTTTTCTGCCCTGCCGCCCTCTCCTTCCTGGAGAGGGGGCGCACAGATTCGGTGACCAGAGATGAAGCGCTAGCTGTACAAGTCGGGACCCAAGGTGTACCACTCATCTGTGCATTAGTTGGGGACGTCTCTGCGCTGCTGACTAGTCTCCGCTCAAGATAATCTCCTGCTGGCCCCACTATGGACTGGACTGTCACTATCCCGCTCGTCGGGACCCAGGATGGACCGCTCGCCTGTCTATCGGTTGGGGACATCTCTACGCTGCTGATCCGACTCCGCTTGGGATGGTTTCCTGTGGACGGGACTTTCGCTGCTGTCTTGGATCCGCTTTGAACTGAAATCTCGTGGTTGTGTTGGAGCCACTATGGATTGAACTTTCACGGTATCATGTAAGACCTGCTCGACATCCATTGCTTTCGGTCCCCTAGGGGGGTGGGGTTGCACACATTTGAGGTCCTCTCCAAGGTTCTCATAGTCATTATTGTCACTGGCGTCCCACTGGGTGTGAGCTCTTCTTGCCCACTGGGTGTGAGTTTTCCTTTACCTTATGTGGGTTCTTCCGAGGATGTCGCAGTCGTAGTGGTTTGTACAATCCTTTGAGACATTTGTGATTTAGGGCTATATAAATAAACATTGATTTATTGACTGATTATGTTAGATCCAATATGGACTGGACTCTTACAGTATTATGCTAGATCCACTCGACGTCCATTGCACCGGTCCATTGTTACCCCATTGGGTTGAGTTGAGTTTTTTCTTGCCCTGATGTGGGATCTGAGCCGAGCATGTTGTTGTGGCTTGGGCAACCCTTTGAGACACTCGTGATTTAGGGCTATATAAGTAAACATTGATTGATTGTTTGATCTTGAGTGGAAGTAGGGTGATCTATGATTTGTTTCCTTTTATTTTGGAAACTATTCTGTCCTTTTGCTTTTGCCATTTTAATAACAGTGAAACCTCACAATCTATGATTACCATTAAATATGATTAAGGAAGTAACCTGCTAGCTACTGAATTACAGTATTTTTAAAAAGTCAGAAAGGCTAAATACTGGATCCAAGCACAAATATGCCCACTGATTAGGAGGCGTTACTTTCTCCAAACGGTTTTTAGGAATACTACTAAAGTGCATTAGTGTTGTGCCCCTGAGCGAACTACTGGAGCATGATCCCATCTTAGAATCTGAGCTACATGACCGCCAGGTAATATAAAACCGGTCTCCATTGTTCACCTACTTTGGTTTGCTTGCCTTAGGGTAAGAGTTAAAGCCCCAGCCGTATATAAATAAAATGTAAACATATTCATGAAAAGAGACCTCTCTATCTGCAAAGGTGACACTCCTTACACCATGAATCATCACTTAAGGGGCCGAGCTGAGCTTTGCATGAGTGTCCAGTCCAGTCGAACTCCAGTCTCTCCTGAGATGAACAACCTGCATCACCACATGTCCGTCACCATCAGCCAAACAAAAAGCTTATATAACAAACTGTTGTTGTTTCCCGTCATTCGAGAGGCCAAAGTGGGACACCTGCTTTGGGACTCGCACCAGAGTGAGAGGTTGGTTGGCTGATGGGTGGGCATCAGGCCTGAGGGTTCGCCTCTCAGCCTTTTTTTTAACAGGAAAATGACTGACAGCAAGTGTTGGCTTGGCTGGCAGACCCAGACACCCAGAGGTGGGTCACCAGAGATGTCCAGAATAGGAAAAATATGTGCCAGGAACGGGACAACTAAACAAGGTCAGCAACAAATTTAGAAGGGGACTTTTGAGGACACAAACATCCATCTGGATCTAAAATCCTAAATTTTTGTTTAGTACGGTAGCATCGCTAACCCAACAAGTGACTCCTTCCAGTAGCTCAACCCACTCAGCTGATGACTTTATGCAATTCTTTAGTAAGAAAATTGAAGTCATTAGAAAGGAGATTAAAGACAATGCGTCCCAGCTACAACGGGGTTCTATTAACACTGACACGATTGTATATACGGCGAATACTGCCCTCCAAAATACTTTCTCTCGTTTTGAGGAAATAACATTAGAGGAATTGTTACAACGTGTAAATGGAATAAAACAGACAACATGTTTACTTGACCCTCTTCCTGGGAAACTGATCAAGGAGCTCTTTGTATTATTAGGTCCATCAGTGCTAAATATTATAAACTTATCACTCTCCTCGGGCACTGTTCCCCTAGCATTCAAAAAAGCGGTTATTCATCCTCTTCTTAAAAGACCTAACCTCGATCCTGACCTCATGGTAAATTACCGACCGGTGTCTCACCTTCCCTTTATTTCAAAAATCCTTGAAAAAATTGTTGCGGAGCAGTTAAATGAACACTTAGCGTCTAACAAGCTATGTGAAACCTTTCAATCCGGTTTCAGGGCAAATCACTCCACGGAGACAGCCCTCGCAAAAATGACTAATGATCTATTGCTAACGATGGATTCTGATGCGTCATCTATGTTGCTGCTCCTCGATCTTAGCGCTGCTTTCGATACCGTTGATCATAATATTTTATTAGAACGTATCAAAACACGAATTGGTATGTCAGACTTAGCCCTGTCTTGGTTTAACTCTTATCTTACTGATAGGATGCAGTGTGTCTCCCATAACAATGTGACCTCGGACTACGTTAAGGTAACGTGTGGAGTTCCCCAGGGTTCGGTCCTTGGCCCTGCACTCTTCAGCATCTACATGCTGCCGCTAGGTGACATCATACGCAAATACGGTATTAGCTTTCACTGTTATGCTGATGACACCCAACTCTACATGCCCCTAAAGCTGACCAACACGCCGGATTGTAGTCAGCTGGAGGCGTGTCTTAATGAAATTAAACAATGGATGTCCGCTAACTTTTTGCAACTCAACGCCAAAAAAACGGAAATGCTGATTATCGGTCCTGCTAGACACCGAACTCTATTTAATAATACAACTCTAACATTTGACAACCAAACAATTAAACAAGGCGACACGGTAAAGAATCTGGGTATTATCTTCGACCCAACTCTCTCCTTTGAGGCACACATTAAAAGCGTTACTAAAACGGCCTTCTTTCATCTCCGTAATATCGCTAAAATTCGCTCCATTCTGTCCACTAAAGACGCTGAGATCATTATCCATGCGTTTGTTACGTCTCGCCTCGACTACTGTAACGTATTATTTTCGGGTCTCCCCATGTCTAGCATTAAAAGATTACAGTTGGTACAAAATGCGGCTGCTAGACTTTTGACAAGAACAAGAAAGTTTGATCACATTACGCCTGTACTGGCTCACCTGCACTGGCTTCCTGTGCACTTAAGATGTGACTTTAAGGTTTTACTACTTACGTATAAAATACTACACGGTCTAGCTCCATCTTATCTTGCCGATTGTATCGTACCATATGTCCCGGCAAGAAATCTGCGTTCAAAGGACTCCGGCTTATTAGTGATTCCCAAAGCCCAAAAAAAGTCTGCGGGCTATAGAGCATTTTCCGTTCGGGCTCCAGTACTCTGGAATGCCCTCCCGGTAACAGTTCGCGATGCCACCTCAGTAGAAGCATTTAAGTCTCACCTTAAAACTCATTTGTATACTCTAGCCTTTAAATAGACTCCCTTTTTAGACCAGTTGATCTGCCGTTTCTTTTCTTTTTCTTCTATGTCCCACTCTCCCGTGGGGAGGGGGTCCGGTCCGATCCGGTGGCCATGTACTGCTCGCCTGTGTATCGGCTGGGGACATCTCTGCGCTGCTGTTTCGCCTACGCTTGGGATGGTTTCCTGCTGGCTCCGCTGTGAACGGGACTCTCGCTGCTGTGTCTTGGATCCTCTTTGGACTGGACTCTCGCGACTGTGTTGGATCCATTGTGGATTGAACTTTCACAGTATCATGTTAGATCCGCTCGACATCCATTGCTTTCCTCCTCTCTAAGGTTCTCATAGTCATCATTGTCACCGACGTCCCACTGGGTCATTATTGTCACCAATGTCCCACTGGGTGTGAGTTTTCCTTGCCCTTATGTGGGCCTACCGAGGATGTCGTGGTGGTTTGTGCAGCCCTTTGAGACACTAGTGATTTAGGGCTATATAAGTAAACATTGATTGATTGATTGATTGAAAATCTATTCAAGAATAATCTCTACGGTTGTTCTCACACATCCAGGTCATTGTAGTCTCAGGGTATTCAATCAACTCTTAAAAACTTAAAACTTAAAAGCTTTTGCCGCTGCTGCTCCCAAGCTCTGGAACGACCTACCTCTGAGTGTTGGACAAGTCTCCTCTCTTCCTGTTTTTAAATCTCTCTTAAAGACATACTTTCATTCCTTGGCTTTTAACACTGAGTGATAGCCATCCTGCAATGGCGCCCTTTATACACCTGCTGTGAACCTGTTTTTATGTTTTATTTTTTATCATGTTCTGTTTGTGTTGTGTTGTTTGCTCGGTTCTCGTATTATCTTTTAACCTGCCCATTGTACAGCACTTTGGCTACCCCTGTGGTAAATTTTAAATGTGCTTTATAAATAAAGTTGATTCGATTTGATTTCAATCAATCAATGTTCATTTATATAGCCCTAAATCACTAGTGTCTCAAAGGGCTGCACAAACCACAACTCAAACCACTACGACATCCTCGGTAGGCCCACATAAGGGCAAGGAAAACTCATACCCAGTGGGACGTCGGTGACAATGAGGACTATGAGAACCTTGAAGAGGACCACATATGTGGGCAACCCCCCCTCTAGGGGACCGAAAGCAATGGATGTCGAGCGTGTCTAACATGATACTGTGAAAAGTTCAGTCCATAGTGGATCGAACACAGCCGCGAGAGTCCAGTCCAAAGCGGATCCAACACAGCAGCGACAGTCCCGTCCACAGCGGAGCCAGCAGGAAACCATCCCAAGCGGAGGCGGATCAGCAGCGTAGAGATGTCCCAAGCCAATACACAGGCGAGCGGTCCATCCTGGGTCCCGACTCTGGACAGCCAGAACTTCATCCATGGACATCGGACCGGACCCCCTCCACAAGAGAAAGTGGGACATAGGAGAAAAAGAAAAAAACAGCAGATCAACTGGTCCAAAAAGGGAGTCTATTTGAAGGCTAGAGTATACAAATGAGTTTTAAGATGAGACTTAAATGTTTCTACTGAGGTGGCATCTCGAACTGTTACCGGGAGGGCATTCCAGAATACTGGAGCCCGAACGGAAAACGCTCTATTGCCCGCAGACTTTTTTTGGGCTCTGGGAATCACTAATAAGATTTGATTTAAAAGACGTGGATAGATACAAGTCGAAAACTAGATCTGAGCAATCTAAGTCTTTGAGCATGAACTGATGGAGCCTACTCGAATGAGAGACATAATGTCTTCTGAGACAAACCGAACAGTCTTGTTGCCATCGATTGAATTGAATGTTCAAGAATAACTTTTTTGTTAGCTGACTATGGTGTTACCTCAACTTAAAAGTGTTTTAAGATAAGAGGTGTGTCTTGTTTAAATGTTATGCTTTAAGTTGCAAGCTGAAACTTGGTTTGATATAACACAGTCGTTGGCGTACATAAAATAATAAGATTATTTTCTCTACCCCGTTGTTTCTAGAAATAGTTTTAGAATAGACTTATAGTATATACTTTTAATTATCCCACAAACCCGTATCTCTGCTGCCTGAAGCTGCTTTGTGAATAGTGCCCCCACATCACAGAATGGGGCGGGAAGTATCCGTCAGTACGTTTGGACATCGCTGGGTCGATATTTTGTTATTGGTATTTATTTCTTTTGGAATGACAAGTGTGAAGCGACTGGGATGAGAATCAGCACCTCCAAGTCAGAGTCCATGGTTCTCGCCCGGAAAAGGGTGGAGTGCCATCTCCGGGTTGGGGAGGAGACCCTGCCCCAAGTGGAGGAGTTCAAGTACCTCGGAGTCTTGTTCACGAGTGGGGGAAGAGTGGATCGTGAGATTGACAGGCGGATCGGTGCGGCGTCTTCAGTAATGCGGACGTTGTAACGATCCGTTGTAGTGAAGAAGGAGCTGAGCCAGAAGGCAAAGCTCTCAATTTACCGGTCGATTTACGTTCCCATCCTCACCTACAGTCATGAGCTTTGGGTTATGACCGAAAAAACAAGATCACGGGTACAAGCGGCCGAAATGAGTTTCCTCCGCCGGGTGGCGGGTCTCTCCCTTAGAGATAGGGTGAGAAGCTCTGCCATCCGGGAGGAACTCAAAGTAAAGCTGCTGCTCCTCCACATCGAGAGGAGCCAGATGAGGTGAGTCGGGCATCTGGTCAGGATGCCACCCGAACGCCTCCCTAGGGAGGTGTTTAGGGCATGTCCGACCGGTAGGAGGCCACAGGGAAGACCCAGGACAAATTGGGAAGACTATGTCTCCCGGCTGGCCTGGGAACGCCTCGGGATCCAACGGGAAGAGCTGGACGAAATATCTGGGGAGAGGAAAATCTGGACTTCCCTGCTTAGGCTCCTGCCCCCGTGACCGGACCCCGGATAAGCGGAAGAAAATGGATGGATAGATGCATTGTGTGTTTAATGGAGATGATGTAAATGTAAGTAAATGCATACAGTACAAATGGCCGTATCATTGCAAACAATGATACCATGCTAGCTGATGTATTTCGTGGCCTGC
The DNA here is from genome assembly GCF_033978795.1 of Nerophis ophidion. Taxonomy (NCBI): domain Eukaryota; kingdom Metazoa; phylum Chordata; class Actinopteri; order Syngnathiformes; family Syngnathidae; genus Nerophis; species Nerophis ophidion. Next base: position 75,425,618 of record NC_084613.1, read on the forward strand.
AGGTAAGAAACGCAGCATCAAATTTAGGCAGCGTTATTCTAAATGGCTCTCTTGATTACGGCTGATAAAACTAAGCTGCTGTCACTTAATGGGATTGTAGGGGATTGAGTGGCCGCCAATTTGACCGCATTATGCAGTAGGCAGTCACTTCATACCTGCGGCAGGTTGCCATGGCAGCCATGTTGGATGCATTCTTTCCAGTTAACCTTTGTTCCTCGCCCGCTTTTCCTTCTCATCTTCCCTCCTTCCCAGCTGTCTGTTTTCCCAGCATGCTCTTCAGCGCATGTGCACCTGGTAAAGATTAGAGCCTGGTCGCTGGCCTCATTTACATTAGCTATTGTAACACAAAGTGATTCCAAAACATTTCAAATTGATATCAATATTGACAATTTGGGCACATTTGTATTGATATCGACACATTTATTCTTGGATGCATTTAGAATGAAAATAATGAATAGCTAGTACCCAATTATCAAATACTACTATCAAGACCATTATAATAGTATATTTAGTACAAACCCCAAAACCAGTGAAGTTGGCACGTTGTGTATTTCGTAAATAAAAATGATTTGCAAATCCTTTTTTAAATGTATATTCATTTGACTGCAAATACAATATATTTAATGTTCGAACTGAGAAACATTTTTTGTTTTATCAAATAATCATTAACTTAGAATTTAATGGCAGCAACACATTGCAAACAAGTTGGCACAGGGGCATTTTTACCACTGTGTTACATGGCCTTTCCTTTTAACAACACTCAGTAAACGTTTGGGAACTGAGGAGAACGATTTTTGAAGCTTTTAGGTTGAAATTCTTTCCCATTCTTGCTTGATGTACAGCTTAAGTTGTTCAACAGTACGGGGTCGCCGTTGTGGTATTTTAGGATTCAAAATGTGCCACACATTTTCAATGGGAGACAAGTCTGGACTACAGGCAGGCCAGTCTAGTACCCGAATTCGTTTACTATGAAGCCACGCTGTTGTTACACGTGGCTTGGTATTGTCTTGCTGAAATAAGCAGGGGCGTCCATGATAACGTTGCTTGGGTAGCAACATATCTTGCTCCAAATCCTGTTTGTACCTTTAAGCATTAATGGTGCCTTCTCAGTTGTGTAAGTTACTAATGTCTTCGGCACTAATACTTCCCCATACCATCATACCACCTGTCTTTCTAACTTTGCACCTATAACAATCCGGACGGTTCTTTTCCTCTTTGTTCCGGAGGAAACAACGTCCACGGTTTCCAAAAACAATTTTAAATGTGGACTCATCAGACCACAGAACACTTTTCCACTTTGCATCAGTCCATCTCAGATGAGCTCAGGCCCAGCGAAGCCGGCGGAATTTCTGGGTGTTGTTGATAAATGGCTTTGGCTTTACAAAGTAGAGTTTTAACTTGCACTTACAGATGTAGCAACAAACTGTAGTAACTGACAGTGGTTTTCTGAAGCGTTCCTGAGCCCATGTGGTGATATCTTTTACACACTAACGTCGCTTTTTGATGCAGCACCGCCTGAAGGATCGAAGGTCCATAATATCATCGATTGCGTGCAGTGATTTCTCCATATTCTCTGAACCTTTTGATTTTATTACGGACCGTAGATGGTGAAATCCCTAAATTTCTTGCAATTGCTCGTATAGAAACGTTGTTCTTAAACAATTTACTCAGGCATTTGTTCACAAAGTGGTGACCCTCGCCCCATCCTGGTTTGTGAATGACTGAAGTTGCTTTTAAACCCAGTCATGGCACCCACCTGTTCCCAATTAGCCTGATTACCTGTGGGATGTTCCTAATAAGTGGCTGATGAGCATTCCTAAACGTTCTCAGTCTTTTTTTGCCACTTGTGCCAGCTTTTTTGAAACATGTTGCAGGCATCAAATTCCAAATGAGCTAATATTTGCAAAACATAACAAAGTTTTCCAGTTCGAACGTTAAATATCTTGTCTTTGCAGTCTGTTCAATTGAATATAGGTTGAAAAGAATTTGCAAATCATTGTATTCTGTTTTTATTTACGATTTACACAACGTGCACATCAATGTGGAATGCACTCCCAACAGGTATAAAAGTGAGTGCCTCTCTATATTCCTTCAAAACCGCTCTAAAACAACACCTCCAGGCAACTTCAACCCTTTACTAATACCCTCCTCCATTCACATCCCATCTCCCCGGATTATAAACAACCTAATGTAAATAATAAAATGTACTTCTAATGTATATACTTGTTCTTATGCTATCTGAACTCACTATGTTCTCTGCTGGCTGTACTTATCCTACTAAGTAAGACCTACACTGTTTCAATGTCCACATTTCTCTGTTGATGCAATTGTTGATGACTGAAGTACTGATATCAACCAAAGCTCCTCATCCCACCCCCCGGATTGTAAATAATGTAAATAATTCAATGTACATACTATGATGATTAACTTGTGTGATGACTGTATTATGCTGATAGTATATATTTGTACCATGAATTGATTAATTAATACAGTCTTAAACAAGTTGAAAAACTTATTGGGGTGTTACCATTTAGTGGTCAATTGTACGGAATATGTACTGAACTGTGCAATCTACTAATAAAAGTATCAATCAATCAAGTGCCAACTTCACTGGTTTTGTGTTTTGTACTTTGAAACAGTGGACAACAATTGATATGATATTTTCTGTTTTTACGCTTAGAACATGTACGATACAGTACCAATCGTCATAAGTGTCGATAAATCAAAACCCCAATACTCGATTTGTCCATACTTAGCCTGCAGCAATTTGTTTTTGATACCATTTGATACTGCATAATACACCTACCCATTTATAAGTTGTCCAACCAGACAGAACAAGTCATTAGATCTCTGTTATGGCACGGTAAAATGTGCATATAAACCCTGTCTCCTACCTCCTTTACGGTCTGCAGATAAGAACTGGGTGGTGCTCCTCCCAACGTATAAAACTGTACTAAAGAAAGAAAAAATCCAGACCAAAGATGTAAAAATATAGTATCTGCTTGTCTGCAGGATTCTTTGGACGACACCATGTGGGGTGTGTTCTCTGACTCTAATGACATTGATGAATTCTATGATGTCCCCTGCTGCTATATTTCCTTCTGCTAGTATTGCTTAACCCCTAACCTCCTCTCAACTCAACTCTTCGTTGGTGTTTCTGTACTGTGGACACTCTAACCCAGGGGTTGGGACCTTTTTGGCTGAAAGATCCATGAAAGCCAGATATTTCAAAATGTATTTCCGTGAGAGCCATATAGGTGGCGACTTGTCCAGGGTGTACCCCACCTTCCGCCCTATTGTAGCTGAGATAGGCACCAGCGCCCCCCACGGCCCCAAAGGGAATAAGCCGTAGAAAATGAATAAATGGATGGATGGATGGATGGATGGATGAATACAACTAAATGTGTGCATCTTAAGTAAGACCAACATTTTTAGAGTATAAGTCTCTTATTCTTTTAAATAACATTGTTATTCTAAAGTTATCCAATAATAAATATAATACTTCTTACCATTGATGCAACTTCTTGAAAAGATGCAATAGAAAATGGATGGTTGGATTAAAATGCATGAGAACGTTTTATAATTTCAACGTTATTTTTAACACTGTGATTACCAGCGGAATTATTCATTACTTATCGTGTTAAGCAATGTCAGCTAAGATTTATCTGAGAGCCAGATGCAGTCATCAAAAGAGCCACATCTGGCTCTAGAGCCATAGGTTCCCTACCCTTTCTCTAACCAGTAGGCCAGTGGTTCTCAACCTTTTTCCAGTGATGTACCCCCCTGTGAACATGTTTTTAATTCAAGTACCCCCTAATCAGAGCAAAGCATTTTTGGTTGAAAAAGAGAGATAAAAAAGTTAAATATTGCTCATTTGTAGTGTTTTTTTTAACTATGTGGAAAAAAAGATATAAAAATAACTAAAAACTTGTTGAAAAATAAACAAGTTATTCAATTATAAATAAAGGTTTCTACACATAGAAGTAATCATCAACTTAAAGTGCCCTCTTTGGGGATTGTAATATAGATCCATCTGCATTCAAGAACTTAATTCTAAACATTTCTTCACAAAAAAAATACATTTTTAACATCAATATTTATGGAACATGTGCACAACAAATCTAGCTGTCAACACTGAATATTGCATTGTTGCATTTCTTTTCACAGTTTATGAACTTACATTCATATTTTGTTGAAGTATTATTCAAGAAATATATTTATAAAGGATTTTTGAATTGTTGCTATTTTTAGAATATTTTTAAAAATTCTCACATACCCCTTGGCATACCTTCAAGTACCCCCAGGGATACGCATACCCCCATTTGAGAACCACTGCACTAGTACACTGAGTACTGATACAACCATGAGTATCGGAGTATCAATACTACAGTAAAGCTTAACTTACCTCCCCTATCATCCTAACTCTTCTTCAGTGGTTTTACACAAAGTATCAATAGTACGGCATCATTTAACTCCTCACCTATAATGAAAACTCATATTCAGTGTCTTTACGATGAAAAAACAACAACATTGATACCGCCATGAGTATCATTGCAACGGCAACAAACTCTCTCTTAAGAGCTGCTTACTGTGGTACCACGTACAATGAGAAAGGATATAGCTCAGTTGGTAGAGCGGCCGTGCCACTAACTTGAGGGTTCCCGGTTCGATCCCCGCTTCCGCCATCTTAGTCACTGCCGTTGTGTCCTTGGGCAAGACACTTTACCCACCTGCTCCCAGTGCCACCCACACTGGTTTAAATGGAATTTAGATATTGGGTTTCACTATGTAAAGCGCTTTGAGTCCCTAGAGAAAAGCGCTATATAAATATAAGAGAGAGAGAATAAGAATGCACATCCAATCACTTCGTAAGAGCGTGTGCTTCTGCAAAACTCTCGTGAAATTATAACTCATTTTATCATCAATATAGTGATATTTTTCATGAGCAATGTGAATTATGTGAATTATATTTATATAGCGCTTTTCTCTAGTGACTCAAAGCGCTTTACATAGTGAAACCCAATATCTAAGTTACATTTAAAGCAGTGTGGGTGGCACTGGGAGCAGGCGGGTAAAGTGTCTTGCCCAAGGACAAAACGGCAGCGACTAGGATAGCGGAAGCGGGAATCGAACCTGCAACCCTCAAGTTGCTGGCACGGCCACTCTACCAACCGAGCTATACCGGTGAAAAGTTAATTGTCTTTAACATCAGGACGCACTAACAAGGAGACCAGGATACTTCTGTATTTATACTATATGGTCATTTTAAGGTTTTACTTGATTATTTATTTGCATACCATGTACAATACTACATTTTTTATGTACCGTAGTGTTTTATTCAAGACAGAAGTTTCAAGTTTGCACTTCATTGATCTGATTAACACTTCATTGATCTGAAAGACTTTTATTGCTATACATTGATTATTGTAGCTTTATTCGTTTGAAAATTATTGCATACAAAGTACAATTTATAACGTGTCTATGCCGCTGGAATAGGCTCCAGCAACCCCCGCGAGCCCAATATATTTTTTTATTTTATTTTATTATTTTATTTTATTTTATTTTTTTTTTTTTTACAATTCTTTTTAACATGGCTGTGCAGCACTTTGGAAACATTATTGTTGTTTAAATGTGCTATATAAATAAAGTGGATTGGATTGAAGCGGTAGAAAATGGATAATTGGATAAAAATAACATTATACAAATTAAAATTTTCAGTGTGTATGCAATGTCATTTCAAACAACTAGATTTGATCAAATAAAAATATAACTTGTTTTAAATTTTCTCTGTCACTTGTCTTCACTGGTTTCCTTGAAAAGTATGGGGGGAAAAAAAGAAAAATAGCAACAATTTTTTTTTTTTTTGTGGAAATAAAAATTGTGAAAAAAACATCATGCAAGACGATAGGTAGAATCAACAATGTCAATGTTACCAGAGTTTGTTGTAGGTGTGTGTTGGATGAATCCTTCGTCAGACCAAAGGAGCAAGGCGAGACGGAAGTCTGTGGGCAAGTAAGTGGTTGGGGCTGGAGAGAAGCAACGAGGCCCGTGTCCAAGAGGAGTCGAGGATCGAGGGAGGCGGTACGGAATCCAGAGTTAGGTCGAGGCACACAGCTCGATCACAGGACACTGGGAACATCTTGCAGGGAACACAGAGGACATAAGACACGGGCACGGGGAAGGCACAGAGAGAGAGCAAGTACGCAGGAGTGAAGCTAGAAACGGGATGCTTACTACAAGGAGTGAACTACGTTCCGGCACGGGATCCGCTGGTCTTTATGCTGTCTGTCTCCATCAGAACCAGGTGCGCTGATTGTTGATTGCCTTCAGCATTGCAGGCGTGTGGCCGCGATGCGGGCAGAGCGAGCAGGGCTTCTAGCAGAGCTTGCAGCAGATGGCATGCGAGATTGCGCAGTCATCGTGACACAAAGAAAACAATTTCAAATTGTTTTTATTTTTAAGTTATCATGCCATGAATTTAACATTTTGACCCACTTGGGATTAGATTTTCCTCCATGTGGCCGCTGAGCTAAAATGAGTTTGACAACCCTGATTGAACCCCTCCCACTATTACCGCCACTTTAATTCAGTGTTTTAGGAAATGACAATGTTTGATATCAATCGATACCGCCATGACTTCCTTCATAGTATCAAAACGGCAGTATTGATCCACATTTTATGAACACCTTCTACCAAAGCTCCCACTCGGTTTTTGGTGTTTTTGTACTGAAAAACAAACATGTTTAAAATAGAATATATCTTTATTGTCATTGTACATTGTACAATGAAATTGAATGCAAACTAATTTAGTGCAAAAATCATACAAAAAAACATAAGAACATAGATAAATAGATAAAAATACACAAAATACATAAAAATACCAAGCATACAGCTCACATGCACAGTCATTATTGTTATCTTGTGTTCAGCGACACTATTGCTCTCGGGTAAAAAGAGTTTTTAAAACGGTTTGTCCGGCATTTTATTGTCCTGTATCTCCTGCCTGGGGGCATCAGTTCAAAAAGTTTATGTCCAGGGTGAGATGGGTCCTTAAAGAGGAACATTATCACAATTTCAAAAGGGTTAAAAACAATAAAAATCAGTTTCCAGTGGCATGTTGTATTTTTTGAAGTTTTAAAAAAAATTTTACCGGTCTCCGAATATCCCTAAAAAAGCTTTAAAGTGCTTGATTTTCGCTATTTGCGATGCCACTATCCATTTCCCTGTGACGTCATACAGTGCTGCCAATGTAAACAAACAATAGCGAATAGCACAGCAAAATATAGCGACATTAACTCGGATTCAGACTCGGATTTCAGCGGCTTAAGCGATTCAACAGATTACGCATGTATCTAAACGGATGGTTGGAGTATGAAAGTATTGAAGAAGAAACTGAAGCTATTGAGCGAATAGCTATTGACGCTATTCATAGCCATAGCATGGCCAAATAGCTGCGTTAGCATCGCCGGTAAAATGTGCGGACCAAACGATCAGGACTTTGGCATCTTGTGACACTGGAGCAACTTAAATCCGTCGATTGGTAAGTGTTTTTTTGGCATTAAATGTGGGTGGAAGGAAACTTAATATAGTTGCAACTGCACCGCAGGTTATCCATACATCTCTGTGCCATGTCTGCTTTAGCACCGCCGGTAAATAGCATGTTAGCATCGATTAGCGTAGCATGTTAGCATCGATTAGCGTAGCATGTTAGCATCGATTAGCTGGCAGTCAACATCAACAAAACTCACCTTTGTGATTTCTATGACTTTATCGTTACAAATGCATCTGCAGGTTATCCATACATCTCTGTGCCGTGTCTACTTTAGCACCGCCGGTAAATAGCATGTTAGCGTCGATTAGCATAGCATGTTAGCATCGATTAGCTGGCAGTCACGCCGCAACCAAATATGTCTGATTAGCACATAAGTCAACAACAAAACTCACCTTTGTGATTTTGTTGACTTTATCGTTGCAAATGCATCTGCAGGTTATCCATACATCTCTGTGCCATGTCTGTCATCGCCGGTCAAATGTGAAAACACTCTGGCACATTCATTGGGGGTCTGGCGGCAGACACTTTCGCATCTTCGGGCCAGTGGTGCAACTTGAAACCCTCCCTGTTAGTGTTGTTACACCCTCCGACAACACACCGACGAGGCATGATGTCTCCAAGGTTCCAAAGAATAGTCGAAAAAACGAAAAATAACAGAGCTGAGACCCTTTAGAGTTCGGAAATCGGTTAAAAAAATACATGGTCTTTTTTCTGCACCATCAAGGTATATATTGACGCTTACATAGGTCTGGTGATAATGTTCTCCTTTAATGATGTTTTGGGCCTTTTTGAGGCACCTGGCACTGTACAGTTCATCTAGGGAGGGGAGAGAGCAGCCAGCCAGGTTTGATATCAACTGATAATGCCATTTACTGATAGTTCAGTATCAATCCACCCATCCCTGCCCTAACTTGTGCCTGTTCTTCAAGACAAAAAAACAATGTTTACATTTATAAATCACTATTCCATGCAAACTTCTTCCCCTTAATAAAAAACAAAAAAAAATCAATCTCTCTATCCATTCCGCACATTCCACGGAGTCCTTTGCGACCTCACATCCTAAACACGCTCGTTGGTATTCCGCGTGCCGCCGTTTGTTTTCCGCCGTAATGCACGAATGTGATTCAGCTTCACGCTTCTCGCTCAAACATTACCATACAAATAGAAGCGAGGAAGAAAGCAAGCAAAGGCAGTAGGCATAGAAACGGTTGGTTTTATAGAGAGGAAATGCAGGTGAGCTTCACACAGCGGCAGCCTGGTAGTGATGATGATAAAAGGCAATAAAAAGCTGCCCTCTTGGTAACACGGCGAGTATGGATTGGTGTAAATTGACATTGTAAATAATTCTCCTTCATTGGCTGCGAGGAGATTAAATATACCAGGCACACACATCGTTACGCCTGGTGTGTATGTGTGTGTGTTTTTTTTCTAAAGCTCTGTTTACATTGCGGGGTTCAAGAGTTCACGAAATTAACCATGGAGTCTTAATAAATAATAAAGCCAGACTATAATTACACTGCTTTATTATTATTACACTCAGACTACGAGCTAAAACGCCTTAACACTCATAGTCAGCGATCTAGTTGAACTTGTCGACATTTTAATTTATCAACGTTAACTACTCACAATATTAGGTATGCGTCTTCGTCAAAAAGTCATTTAATCATTTCATTTCAGTTTTTTCTATGAACAATTACATATACCTATGAAATTTGTTTTTGGTCATACTTATGGGTGTCTGGAGCAGATTTTATGAACAAATTGTTACATATGGCGGAGGAAGGAGACGACACAACGGCTGGAATCAGTTCAATAGGTTTATTGATACTGATGAATAGGTGGGATGTGTATGCTACTCCAAGTGAAAGGTTTTTTCGATTGATTGATACTTTTATTAGTAGATTGCACAGTTCAAATGGTAACACCCCAAAGTACATTTGATTATTTACATTAGGTTATTTACAATCCGGGGAGATGAGATGTGAATGGAGGAGGGTATTAGTAAAGGGTTGACGTTGCCTGGAGATGCAAAACGATGTATAGAACTAACCATGTAAATGTTGCCAGAGTTTGTGGAACGCTCTCCCTGTCCACCTGAGGGCACCATAGACTGTGGATGCTTTTAAAAAAGGCTTAAAAACCCTTCTTTAAAAAAAAAAAAAAAAGCCTTTTTATAGATATATGCATACTAGTTCTCTCTATTAGGCTGTTGTAGTTTTTGATTTTATGTATTTTTATTATCTTTTTATTATTATTATTTTAATACACTTTCGCACATAGAGGTTGTTTGCGTAATGTAAAGTCCTTTTTTTAAATAAAATATATTATTATTATTATAATTATTACTAATGTTAACAAGCAACTAATTAATGGTTCATATGTTGGCCCTGCGATGAGGTGGCGACTTGTCCAGGGTGTACGCCGCCTTCCGCCCGATTGTAGCTGAGATAGGCACCAGCGCCCCCTGCGATCCCAAAGGGAATAAGCGGTAGAAAATGGATGGATGGATAGATGTTTCCCATACTAAAGTTTTACCAAAATATTATATTCTTTTTTTTAAATTATATATTTTGTCTTTGGAAAAAAATCCAAATATGTGTTTTGAAAGAAAGGGGGTGCTTATAGAAATATGGTCATTTACTTAAAAATGGTTTAATATTATTGTGGCAGTAGTTTGCAAAATGCCGTTTTATTATGTTTTTTATTTTTCCCAATAAACCAGTATCTCGTGTAGTAATGCATTGTTGACTTGTAAGAAGGCGGGCTGATGGGGTAAAAAAAAAAAAAAAAGCATGCTTTTTGCATTTCCCTCGTGTCGAATGTGCTAACGTAAAGGCGCATTCATGCTCCCCCGCCCACGCGTTCACATGACAAGGTAGCCATCCCGCAGACACATTTCCGCATACATAAACAGCACATTGAATCACATACCGCACCGCGTTCTCGCCGTTTATTGTTTGCAAGGAGCCGAGGCAGCAGGGAGAGGAGATTAACGACACTTTGAGAGCGTCCAATGTGTCGCACGGGTCCCTCAGTTGGATGGGCTTTCATGTCACGCATAATCTGATTTTAAAACAATGACATAGTGTCGCCTCTCATTGTGGGCTCGGTTTTAAAACAACACTCAGGGACGGCCCGTGGATCAAGCTGGTTTTGTCTTGACTTTATTTATTTTTATCGTTCTGCCATGAGTACATTTAAAATCTGTTTGAGTGATTTGCGCATTTTTTTGGGTGGAGGGGCTGAAATAAACACTCGGAGGTTCTGATCTGAGACGAGCGGCAGTGTTGCACTGCGGCGTAATCTGCATTTGATCATGTCTGCTGAGGACAACACTGGGAAACTTTAAGAATTAAAAAAATATACTATCGAAATGAACTGTTATGTTTTCTAAGGGGATATGACGGCAGACTGACAACCGGGGGAGGTAATGTTCATAAATGTATTATATATATATAGTCAATGTATATATAATAATAACAAACAATACTACTGAAATATAAAATGGAGTGTGATAAAATCCAAGAGTGTATGCGTGTGACTATGTGTGTAGATTAGCTGAAGTGTGTGTTACCAAAGTGTTGACGAGAGCGAAGGAACAAGGAAGTCCATGAGGCAGGCAGGATTATTGGCGAGAGAGAGGCGTCAGAGTCCAGGGGCGAGCAAGGAGTCAAAATCCACGGAAAAGGAAGGAAAACAGGTTGGGGGCGTGGTTAAGAGGGGAGGAGTATATTTACAGCTGTTATTTGCGCAGTTGTGCACTGCACTTTCTAAAGTAGATGTTATTGTCACATATGCATGATTGATTGATTGAATGAAACTTTTATTAGTAGATTGCACAGTTCAGTACATATTCCGTACAATTGACCACTAAATGGTAACACCCGAATAAGTTTTTCAACTTGTTTAAGTCGGGGTCCACGTTAATCAATTCATGGTACAAATATATACTATCAGCATAATACAGTCATGATACAGTCATCACACAAGTTAATCATCAGAGTATACACATTGAATTGTTTACTATCCGGGGGGTGGGATGAGGAGCTTTAGTTGATATCAGCACTTCAGTCATCAAAAATTGCATCAACAGAGAAATGGACATTGAAACAGTGTAGGTCTTAGTTAGTAGGATATGTACAGTGAGCAGAGAACATAGTGAGGTCAGATAGCATAAGAACAAGTATATACATTAGAAGTACATCAGATTATTTACATTAGGTTATTTACAATCCGGGGGGATGGGATGTGAATGGAGTGAAGTGAAGTGAAGTGAATTATATTTATATAGCGCTTTTCTCAAGTGATTCAAAGCGCTTTACATAGTGAAACCCAATATCTAAGTTACATTTAAACCAGTGTGGGTGGCACTGGGAGCAGGTGGGTAGAGTGTCTTGCCCAAGGACACAACAGCAGTAACTAGGATGGCACAAGCGGGAATCGAACCTGCAACCCTCAAGTTGCTGACACGGCCACTCTACCAACCGAGCTATGCTTGTGCCATGGAGGAGGATTAGTAAAGTGTTGAAGTTGCCTGGAGGTGTTGTGGTGCATGTACAGTAAATGGCAGTATTGTGCTGTTTAAGAGTGTCGCATGCTGTTTACGGCAGACGAACTGCCTTACGGTAGAGTGGTAGACATAAACGTGACTGCTGTTGTTGTGTTTTGTTACTGCGCCGGGAGGACTTAATGAAACTGCCTAACAATAAACCCACATAAGAAACCAAGAACTCGCCCTCGATCATTCTACAGTTTCAACGTCATTGGGCAGACACGCTCTCAGACACGTGGCCTCCAGCTCCGCCTGAATTTCGGGAGATTTTCGGGAGAAAATTTGTCCCGGGAGGTTTTCGGGAGAGGCACTGAATTTCGGGAGTCTCCGGGAGGGTTGGCAAGTATGGATTACATTTCTAAAATAAAACCATTTTCTTTAAACTTGACTTTCAATCGAAGCAGGAGGTAATAATTAAAGGAAGACCAATGCCGGAGCTAAAAGCTTTGCTTCAGACAGTGATCTCCATCGAGACAGAGAGACTTTTAAAACTGAAGAAAGATAAGGAAGACTTTTATAAACAAGTTATCGATGCTTTTGTTCAGAAGGAGCGGAGCATGGACTTCATTTATAAGTAAAGGTAAGAGCTTCACGGTGGCAGAGGGGTTAGTGCGTCTGCCTCACAATACGAAGTTCCTGCAGTCCTGGGTTCAAATCCAGGCTCGGGATCTTTCTGTGTGGAGTTTGCATGTTCTCCCCGTGAATGCGTGGGTTCCCTCCGGGTACTCCGGCTTCCTCCCACTTCCAAAGACATGCACCTGGGGATAGGTTGATTGGCAACACTAAATGGGCCCTAGTGTGTGAATGTGAGTGTGAATGTTGTCTGTCTATCTGTGTTGGCCCTGTGATGAGGTGGCGACTTGTCCAAGGTGTACCCTGCCTTCCGCCCGATTGTAGCTGAGATAGGCGCCAGCGCCCCCCGCGACCCTGAAAGGGAATAAGCGGTAGAAAATGGATGGATGGATGGTAAGACCATAATAACGTTTTTTTTTATTTTTATTAAATGTGCTTTTTTGTGTGCTACAGTTTGGATGTTTAAAGAATGCTGGTATGAGCTTTTAAATATAACCCGTTAACTGCTGCCAATCAAATGGTGAATAAGATACTCTTTAGGGTTCATATGTTTGTAAATCTGACTTTGATGAAGTCAGTGTCTCACCAGCCATGAACCTCACCGCACGTCACTGCATATTTAAGTATATATTACTTCAAATAAAATAAACAAAAAGCCGACATATTAAGAAAACGTGACTTGTCAAAACACTTAAAATGGGTAAAAAGTCAACCTTGAAAATCAAAATGTTCTGTTCTGTTGATTATTATGAATTATTTAGCTTTTTTTTTAAGTCGAAAATCTCATGTTTGATTGCATATTACTTTATATAGAATAAATAAGTTGCTAAATCAATAAGAAAATGTGACTTGTTAAAATAATTGAAATAAGTAAAACGGCATCCTTGCAAGTCACATATTTGTGTTCTGTTGTTTTATGGATTATCTTTCTTGTTTTAAGATTAATCTCACATATTTGAGTACACATTACTTAAAATAAGACAAATAAGATGCCGACATTACAAAAATGCGACTTGTCAAAACACTTAAAATTGGTAAAACGACACTCCTAGTTACCTGTTCTGTTGGTTTACGGATTATTTTGCCTGCTTTTCAAGTCAAATATCGCATGTTTGAATACTTACTTAATATTCAATAAATAATCTGCCAAAGCAACAAGAACATTTTATTTGTCAAATACTTGAAATAAGTAAAATGACATTGTGGCACTCCAAACATGGATTGATTTGCTTTTTTTAGGTTGAATATAGCATATTTGAGTATATATTACTTCAAATAAGATAAATAAGAAGCCGACTTATTAAGGAAACGTGACTTGTCAAAACACTTAAAAAAGGTAAAAAGTCAACCTTGAAAATCAAAATGTTCTGTTCTGTTGATTATTATCAATTATTTAGCTTTTTTTAAGTCGAAAATCTCATGTTTGATTGGATATTACTAGAATAAATAAGTTGCTAACTCAATAAGAAAATGTGACTTGTTAAAATAATTGAAATAAGTAAAACGGCATCCTTGCAAGTCACATATTTGTGTTCTGTTGTTTTATGGATGATCTTTCTTGTTTTAAGAATGATCTCACATATTTGAGTACACATTACTTAAAATAAGACAAATAAGATGCCGACATTACAAAAATGCGACTTGTCAAAACACTTAAAATTGGTAAAACGACACTCCTAGTTTCCTGTTCTGTTGGTTTACGGATTATTTTGCCTGCTTTTCAAGTCAAATATCGCATGTTTGAATACTTACTTAATATTCAATAAATAATCTGCCAAAGCGACACGAACATTTTATTTGTCAAACACTTGAAATAAGTAAAATGACATTGTGGCACTCCAAATATGGATTAATTTGCTTTTTTTTTTAGGTTGTATATAGCATATTTGAGTATATATTACTTCAGATAAGATAAATAAGAAGCCGACATATTAAGAAAACGTGACTTGCCAAAACACTTGAAAAAGGTAAAAAGTCAACCTTGAAAATCAAAATGTTCTGTTCTGTTGATTATTATCAATTATTTAGCTTTTTTTAAGTCGAAAATCTCAACTTTGATTGCATATTACTTAATATAGAATAAATAAATCGCTAACTCAATAAGAAAATTCTATTTGTTAAAATAATTGAAATAAGTAAAACGGCATCTTTGCAAGTCACATATTTGTGTTCTGTTGTTTTATGGATTATTTTTTCTTGTTTCAAGAATAATCTCACATATTTGAGTACACATTACTTAAAATAAGACAAATAAGGTGCCGACATAACAAAAATGTGACTTGTCAAAACACTGAAAATAGGTAAAATTCCTAGTTTGTGTACCCGTTCTCAAACAATGGCAATAAAAGCTATTTTGATTCTGAGTCTCATTTTCATTCTGATTCTGAAACGGCAGTCCTGGTTTCCTGTTCTGTTGGTTTCCAGATTATTTTGCCTAATTTTCAAGTAAAATATTGCAGATTTGAGTACATTTGACGTAATATTGTCAATCAATCAATCAATCAATCAATCAATGTTTATTTATATAGCCCTAAATCACAAATGTCTCAAAGGACTGTACAAACCATTACGACTACAACATCCTCGGAAGAACCCACATAAGGAAAACTCACACCCAGTGGGCAGGGAGAATTCACACCCAGTGAGACGCCAGTGACAATGCTGACTATGAGAAACCTTGGAGAGGACCTCAAATGTGGGCAACCCCCCCTCTAGGTGACCGAAAGCAATGGATGTTGAGCGGGTCTAACATGATACCGTGAAAGTTCAATCCATAGTGGCTCCAACACAGCCGCAAGAGTTCAGTTCAAAGCGGATCCAAGACAGCAGCGAGAGTCCCGTCCACAGGAAACCATCCCAAGCGGAGGCGGATCAGCAGCGTAGAGATGTCCCCAACCGATACACAGGCGAGCGGTCCATCCTGGGTCCCGACGAGCGGTCCATCCTGAGTCTCGACTCTGGACAGCCAGTACTTCATCCATGGTCATCGGACCGGACCCCCTCCACAAGGGAGGGGGGGGACATAGGAGAAAAAGAAAAGAAGCGGCAGATCAACTGGTCTAAAAAGGGAGTCTATTTAAAGGCTAGAGTATACAAATGAGTTTTAAGGTGAGACTTAAATGTTTCTACTGAGGTGGCATCTCGAACTGTTACCGGGAGGGCATTCCAGAGTACTGGAGCCCGAACGGAAAACGCTCTATAGCCCGCAGACTTTTTTGGGGGCTTTAGGAATCACTAATAAGCCGGAGTCCTTTGACCGCAGATTTCTTCCCGGGACATATGGTACAATACAATCGGCAAGATAGGATGGAGCTAGACCGTGTAGTATTTTATACGTAAGTAGTAAAACTTTAAAGTCACATCTTAAGTGCACAGGAAGCCAATGCAGGTGAGCCAGTACAGGCGTAATGTGATCAAACTTTCTTGTTCTTGTCATATATTAGATCAGGGGTAGGGAACCTATGGCTCTAGAGCCAGATGGGGCTCTTTTGATGACTGCATCTGGCTCTCGGATAAATCTGAGCTGACATTGCTTGACACGATAAGTAATTAATAATTCCACTCGTAATCACAGTGTTAAAAATAATGCTCAAAATATAAAACATTCTCATGCATTTTTAATCCATCCATCCGTTCTTTACCGCACCTGTTCAAGAAGTTGCGTTAATGGTAAGAAGTTATTTATTTATTATTGGTTAGTGTAGGGCTTGCCCTCCTGGGGGTTCTGCAGACCATCAAGCACCGACATGAGAGCCTGTTTCAGGGTTACAATATTATTTTATTTTTCAATAAGTCTCTCAGTTGATTTCCAGCAATTGTCTTTTTCTCTTTCGTTTTCGCTCGCACTCTGGCTCCAGCCCCAACCCCGTCTCTGCTCCTGGCTGCTGCTTATAACAGAACGACAGGTGATTAGATAACAAGGCCCGGGTGGGCCATTTACGCACCTGTGGCTGATTTAGAGGCCGGTCCTGGCACACCCCAGTTCACTGCAGGCCGGCAGGCCACGCCCCCTCCACAGTTAGCTTCAAAATAACAATGTTATTACAAAGAATAAGAGCCCTATTATACTCTAGAAATGTTGGTCTTACTTAAGAATGCACGCGTTTAGTTGTGTTCAGTGTTAAAAAAAAATATTAAATGGCTCTTACGGAAATAAATGTTAAAATATTTGGCTTTTTGGCTCTCTCAGGCAAAAAGGTTCCCGACCCCTGTATTAGATCAATAATCTGGCGTTCTGGTAAATCACGGTGTCCTTTTTTTCCTAATCCTTCTCGTTTTGTTTGACTTCTGGGGCACATTTTTCCGAAAATTCTTGCTCAAACACCAAACTGTGCCACCTTTGGGGCGGTCCGCCATACTTATTGTCAAAACCCCAAAATATCCCCCTCAAGCAAGAATTCGCCAAACCGTCATCATTTATTGCACATTTCTGCAGCGTCACTGTCTTCCACCGTTACCCGCCCATCTGTATTCCAAACACGCCCTTGCACCAACGCGCCGCGTCAATCCGCTTAGCGTCTGCGGCCTCGCTGTCTCGGTTATTGAACCGTCATTGGCTTTGTTTTGCCTGGAAAATGCTCCTCTTTTTCCATTCCCCTCGTGCCCAAAAATCATGGCCCATTTATTCTAACCCAATTATTATTGAAGCAGAGTGATAGAAGCTACTTAGTCTGAGCAGGCACACACAGACACACACACACACACATACACACACACACTGACTCACACTAACCACACCACCATCATAAAGGCACATCCCATAGAGGATTAAAGCGGGCACTCGCAGCATTAAAAAGGATCCTGATTTACGAGGAGTGACAATTTGACTAATTAACACGGCGGAGAGAGGCAGTAAAAATCCACAGAAAAAAAGGGCCGAACATGAATGTCTCAGTCAGGAAACTTTGTTAGAGAATTATTTCTTGTTGGTCGCCATTACAAAGACAATGTGTAATTGTGAAGAATTTATGTTTAATGTGTGTGAAGTAGATCAAATTTAACTCCAGTCCCTCCTCTCTGGTCTTTTTTTTTACATCATCAATGTGAGCGGCATTAAACCAACACTTTATCTGATTAAATAGAATAATAATAATGGCGATATAGCTCGGTTGGTAGAGTGGCCGTGCCAGCAACTTGAGGGTTCCAGGTTCGATCCCAGCTTCTGCCATCTTAGTCACTGCCGTTGTGTCCTTGGGCAAGACACTTTACCCACCTGCTCCCAGTGCCACCCACACTGGTTTAAATGTAAAAATTTGATATTGAGTTTCACTATGTAAAGAGCTTTGAATCACTAGAGAAAAAGCGCTATATAAATATAATTCACTTCACAATATTTTTTGGGGCATTTATATGAAAAAACTTCTATTTTGATACTGTCAGGCTTTCCCCTGACAGTTTGTCTATGTTTTACTTTTTTCCTCTGCATTTGTCTTTGTTTCCTCTGTGTTTAGTATCTCCTGTCTTTAGTTCCTGTCAAGTGCTCTTATTTTGGTTCATCTTCCTGTTTGTCTCCCTGCGTGCTGTTGTCACCTCATCTGCACCTCCAAAGACACACCTGTAGTCAATCAGCCCGCTCCTATTTGTACCCACTTTGTCTTCCAGTCAGTGCTGGATCATTGTCGTTGCCACATGTCGCTCCTGTCGTTGCTGTCGCGTCGTTTTATTGCAGCGTGACGGTAAGCTACATTCGTTTGTTTGTAACTTACTGTCTTTTGTTCCCTGCTTCTGTTTTGTTTTCACTCTACAAGTAACGACTTCTGTTTTCCTGTTTGCAACCCGCTAGCTTCCACGCTAGGCCCTTTTTTGTTTCTTGCTAGCTTCTATGCTAAAGACCCTTAGTTTTTTATCCGCCTGGTGTGCGCTTTGTGTTAGTACCCTTTTGTTTGATTTTGTCGTAGTATCTTTATTTAATCCTGTTTTCTCACTCCATGCCTGCGTCCATCTCTGCATCTTGGGGTTCGTCACCAAATAACTCTGACAGATGCAAACAAGTTAATTTAATGAAAAAACTGTATTTACATTTATATCTAAAGATCGCAATAAAAAATAAATAAATCCATCCATCCATCCATTTTCTACCGCTTGTCCCTTTCGGGGTCGCGGGGGGCGCTGGCGCCTATCTCGGCTACAATCGGGCGGAAGGCGGGGTACACCCTGGACAAGTCGCCATCTCATCGCAGGGCCAACACAGATAGACAGACAACATTTTATTTAACAATATTACACAAACATTATTGTTGAAAATAATTTACCACCATAATTTGCCCGAATTTTGTTGAATTGGTGTACTGTGTGTGCTTGTGCAAGGACAATAAAGATTCTTAACTTAATCATTAGCATCACGGGTCCACAAACTACGGCCCGCGGGCTGGATTTTGGACGCTGGCAGGCCGTATCTCATGAATAATAAATGATAAATGGGTTATACTTGTATCGCGCTTTTCTACCTTTAAGGTACTCAAAGCGCGTTGACACTACTTCCACATTCACCCATTCACACACACATTCACACACTGATGAAGGGAGCTGCCATGCAAGGCGCTAACCAGCAACCATCAGGAGCAAGGGTGAAGTGTCTTGCTCAAGGACAAAACGGACGTGTCGAGGTTGGTACTAGGTGGGGATTGAACCAGGGACCCTCGGGTTGCGCACGGCCACTCTTCCGTTGCGCACGGCCACTCTTCCACTGCGCCACGCCGTCCCAAATCTCATCCATCCATTCATCCTTTTTTTACCGCTTATTCCCTTCGGGGGCGCTGGAGCCTATCTCAGCTACATTCAGATGGAAGGCGGTGTACACCCTGGACAAGTCTCCATCTCATCGCAGGACCAACACAGATAGACAGACAACATTCACACTCACATTCACACAATAGGACCAATTTAGTGTTGCCAATCAACCTATCCCCAGGTGCATGTCTTTGGAGGTGGGAGGAAGCCGGAGTACCCGGAGGGAACCCACGCATTCACGGGGAGAACATGCAAACTCCACACAGAAAGATCCCGAGCCTGGGATTGAACCCAAGACTGCAGGACCTTCGTATTGTGAGGCTGACGCAATAACCCTTCTTCCACCGTGCTTCCCGGCCGTATCCCAAGTCCCAAGTAAAAAAGAAATAATAATATTTTTTTTGTATTATTAATTTTTAAAATCTCTCCTTTCCAATCCATTTTCTACCGCTTGTTACTCTCGATGTCTCCTAGCCGCTCAGGCAAATATTGTCTAAAAATGCATTTTGCTGTCAATAAGGTGACATCATCACGCTAGCACGTGGAAAGTGCGCTCTCTTCTAGTCAATTAGTGCGTGTGTATATATATACAGTGGGGCAAAAAAGTATTTAGTCAGCCAGCGATAGTGCAAGTTCTCCCACTTAAAATGGTGACAGAGGTCTGTAATTTTCATCATAGGTACACTTCAACTGTGAGAGACAGAATGTGAAAAAAAAATCCAGGAATTCACATTGTAGGATTTTTAAAGAATTTATTTTTAAATTATGGTAGAAAATAAGTATTTGGTCAACCATTCAAAGCTCTCACTGATGGAAGGAGGTTTTGGCTCGAAATCTCACGATACATGGCCCCATTCATTCTTTCCTTAACACGGATCAATCGTCCTGTCCCCTTAGCAGAAAAACAGCCCCAAAGCATGATGTTTCCACCCCCCCATGCTTCACAGTAGGTGTGGTGTTCTTGGGATGCAACTCAGTATTCTTCTTCCTCCAAACACGACGAGTTGAGTTTATACCAAAATGGATACATGGATGATACAGCAGAGGATTGGGAGAATGTCATGTGGTCAGATGAAACCAAAATAGAACTTTTTGGTATAAACTCAACTCGTCGTGTTTGGAGGAAGAAGAATACTGAGTTGCATCCCAAGAACACCATACCTACTGTGAAGCATGGGGGTGGAAACATCATGCTTTGGGGCTGTTTTTCTGCTAAGGGGACAGGACGATTGATCCGTGTTAAGGAAAGAATGAATGGGGCCATGTATCGTGAGATTTTGAGCCAAAACCTCCTTCCATCAGTGAGAGCTTTGAATGGTTGACCAAATACTTATTTTCCACCATAATTTACGAATAAATTCTTTAAAATTCCTACAATGTGAATTCCTGGATTTTTTTTTTCACATTCCGTCCCTCACAGTTGAAGTGTACCTATGATGAAAATTACAGACCTCTGTCATCATTTTAAGTGGGACAACTTGCACAATCGCTGGCTGACTAAATACTTTTTTTGCCCCACTGTATATATATACACACACATATATATATATATATATATATATATATATATATATATATATATATATATATATATATATATATATATATATATATATATATATATATACATATATATATATATATATGGTCGTGGTCAAAAGTTTACATACACTTGTAAAGAACAAAATGTCATGGCTATTTTGAGTTTCCAATAATTTCTACAACTCTTATTTTTTTGTGATAGAGTAATTAGAGCACATACTTGTCTGTCACAAAAACATTCATGAAGTTTGTTTTTTTATGAATTATAAATGGGTCTACTAAAGATGTGACCAAATCTGCTGGGTCAAAAGTATACAAACAGCAATGTTAATATTTGGTTACATGTCCCTTGCAAGTTTCACTGCAATGAGGGGATTTTGGTAGCCATCCACAAGCTTCTGGAATTTTTGACCACTCCTCTTGACAACATTGGTGCAGTTCAGCTAAATTGTTAGTTTTTCTGACATGGACTTGTTTCTTCAGCATTGTCCACATGTTTAAGTCAGGACTTTTGGAAGGCCATTCTAAAACAGCAGAGTTCTCCTGTTCGACAGAGGTGCTTCTTTGAGTAGGTCATCAAAAACAGCAGAGTGGTCTTGTTTTTGTTACACGGAGGATCTTTGACTACCGTTTTTTTTATTGTTTTTTATGTTTTTTCGCAGTCGAACATTAAAAAAAGAGCCCAGTGCTCCTGTCACGTAACTGATCTTTGACGAGCACTTTCTCTCTTCGCGGGGGGCACTGGTGCCTATCTCAGCTGCAATCGGGCGGAAGGCGGCGTATACCCTGGACAAGTCGCCACCTCATCGCAGGGCCAACATAGGTAGAGACAACATTCACACTCACACACTAGGGCTAATTTTTAGTGTTGCCAATCAACCTATCCCCAGGTGCATGTCTTTGGAAGTGGGAGGAAGCCCGAGTACCCGGAGGGAACCCACACAGTCACGGGGAGGACATGCAAACTCCACACAGAAAGATCCCGAGCCTGGGATTGAACCCAGGACTACTCAGGACCTTTGTATTGTGAGGCAAACGCACAAACCCCTCCACCACCGTGCTGCCCGCTTTCTTTTGCCGTTCATTTCAGTAATGAAGTCACCGGGCGTAAATCTAACCGCACCCCACTTCACCTCGGGTGACCCCTGCCGCACCTGGCGGGCGCGAGGACTTGACGAGGGCCTGCCAGACGAGAAGATGGGCAGCGCCGTCACGTTAGCGCCTGAGCTAACAAAACCGGGCTGGCCCCCAGACTGTAAGACTGGAAGCGCTGCCTGCATGTCAATGAGCTTGAGAGCTCGATGGAGGCTCTCTTGTCTCACACACACTGGCTGCCATCTGCACCCTGAAAGGGCTTCGCTTACACTCAGTGTGTGTGTGCGTGTGTATGTGTGTGTGCATGTGTGTGTGTATACTTCAGAGGATGGGCTGCAGTTAACCCCCAGTCCATGCCTGTCTCACAGCCTTTGAGAAGCAGACAGATCATTGAGACAAAAAAAGGGATCTATTTTTAGACATGCAATAAGGGTGGGGGGTAAGCGTGAGTGGCGTACATGTGGACTAGCATATGTGTGTGTGTGTGTGTGTGTGTGTGTGTGTGTGTGTGTGTGCGTGTGATTCTATGGGGGTGAGCATGATGCACAGTGATAGCCTTTTCCAAAACAACGTCGCCGAGGAGGCACAAGCTATCGTGTATTTCACACGCAATCACATGAGCCACAGATGCACACACACACACACGCGCGCGCGCGCACACACGCACACACACACACACACACACACACACACCTATTGTGCCCGAATCTCGGCCTGACGGCGGTAATGTTGGTTATTGGACTCACATCACAAACACGCCACCTTCCCAGCAACCCCACACGTGACGCCATAGTAGCGTCGGACATGCCAACCCTTTCCCCCCCCCCCCCGCGCCGTGTCTAATCCTGCCAATTGATGATTAGAGGAGGACACAATGGACGCGCACGTGGACGGCGAACCCAGCGGCGGTCAGGACGATCGCTCGCTCTACAGGATATAAGAGGAAGTGATAAACAAGACGATGACGTTTGCAGTAGATGCTGCAGTTAGTTTGATGTTCAAAATCCAAAACCAGTGAGGTTGGCATGTTGTGTAAATGGTAAATAAAAACAGAATACAATGATTTGCAAACCCTTTTCAACTTATATTCAGTTGAATAGACTTCAAAGACAAGATACTTAAAGGGGAACATTATCACCAGACCTATGTAAGCGTCAATATATACCTTGATGTTGCAGAAAAAAGACCATATATTTTTTTAACCGATTCCCGAACTCTAAATGGGTGAATTCTGTTTATCGCTCTGGAGGCGATGACGTCAGAATGTGACGTCGCCGAGGTAATACAGCCGCCATTTTCATTTTCAACACATTGCAAACATTGGGTCTCAGCTCTGTTATTTTCCAGTTTTTCGACTATTTTTTTGGAACTTTGGAGACATCATGCCTCGTCGGTGTGTTGTCGGAGGGTGTAACAACACTAACAGGGAGGGATTCAAGTTGCACCACTGGCCCGAAGATGCGAAATTGTCTGCCGCCAGACCCCCATTGAATGTGCCGGAGTGTCTCCACATTTTACTGGTGATGACAGACATGTCATAGAGATGTATGGATAACCTGCAGATGCATTTGCAACGATAAAGTCAACGAAATCACAAAGGTGAGTTTTGTTGATGTTGACGTATGTGCTAATCAGACATATTTGGTTGCTGCGTGACTGCCAGCTAATCGATGCTAACATGCTATGCTAATCGACGCTAACATGCTACTTACCGGCGGTGCTAAGGTAGACATGGCACAGAGATGTATGGATAACCTGCAAATGCATTTGCAACGATAAAGTCAACGAATTTACAAAAGTGAGTTTTGTTGATGTTGACTGCCAGCTAATCGATGCTAACATGCTACGCTAATCAATGCTAACATGCTATTTACCGGCAGTGATAAAGCAGACATGGCACAGAGATGTATGGATAACCATTTGCAACTATATTACGTTTCCTTCCACCCACATTTAATGCGAAAAAACACTTACCAATCGAAGGATTTAAGTTGCTCCAGTGTCAAAAGATGCGAAAGTCCTGATCGTTTGGTCCGCACATTTTACCTGCGATGCTAACGCAGCTATTCGGCCATGTTATGGCTATGAATAGCGTCAATAGCTATTCACTCAATAGTTTCAGTTTCTTCTTCAACATTTTCATACTCCAACCATCCGTTTCAATACATGCGTAATCTGTTGAATTGCTTAAGCCGCTGAAATCTGAGTCTGAATCTGAGTTTATGTCGTTATATCTTGCTGTGCTATCTGCCATTGTTTGTTTACATTGGCAGCACTGTATGACGTCACAGGGAAATGGATAGTCGCATCGCAAATAGCGAAAATCAAGCACTTCAAAGCTTTTTTTAGGGATATTCCGGGACCTGTAAAATTTTGAAAAAAAATTCAAAAAATACATCAAGCCACTGGGAACTGATTTTTATTGTTTTTAACCCTTTTGAAATTGTGATAATGTTCCCCTTTAATGTTCGAACTGAGAAACTTAACTTAGAATTTAATGGCAGCAACACATAGCAAAAAAGTTGGCACAGAGGCATTTTTAGCACTGTGTTACATGGCCTTTCCTTTTAATAACAGTCAGTAAACATTTTGGAACGGAGGAGACCAATTTTTTAAGCTTTTCAGGTGGAATTAGCTTAAAGGCCTACTGAAACCCACTACTACCGACCACGCAGTCTGATAGTTTATAGATCAATGAGGAAATATTAACATTGCAACACATGCCAATACAGCCGGTTTAGTTTACTAAATTGCAATTTTTAATTTCCCTCGGAGTTTCTTGTTGAAAACGTCGCGGAATGATGACGCGTACGCGTGACGTCACGGACTGTCAGGAAATATTAGCGCAGCACCACTAGCGGCTAAAAGTCGTCTCTTTTTATCGCGCAATTAAACAGTATTTTGGACATCTGTGTTGCTGAATCTTTTGCAATTTGTTCAATTAATATTGGAGAAGTCAAAGTAGAAAGATGGAGTTGGGAAGCTGTAGCCTTTAGCCACACAAACACACGGTCATTCCTTGTTTAAAATTCCCAGAGGTGAAGCTTTACTATGGATCAGAGCGGTCAAGCGAACATGGATCCCAACCACTTGTCAACCGGCAGGTTTCGGTGAGAAAATTGTGTTAAAAAGTTGCCTCTTACCGGAAATCTGTGGAGTTTGCGCCGTCCATACAGCTGCCGTCTTCTTGCCTCAGACACTGGCCTCAACACACCCGTGGACACACCCCTCCGACTATCAGGTACTATTTAATCTCACTAAAACACTAGCAACTCAATAGAAGGATAAGGGATTTCCCAGAATTATCCTAGTAAATGTGTCTAAAATCCGTCCCAATGAAATCGCCTTTTTTTTTTAATTACTTTATTTATTTCTTTTTTGTAGTCCTTTGCTATCAATATCATCATCCACAAATCTTTCATCCTCGCTCAAATTAATGGGGACATTGTCGTTTTCTTGGTCCGAATTGCTCTTGCTGCTGGAGGCTCCCATTAAAAACAATGTGAGGACGTGAGGAGCCCTCACCTTTGTGACGTCATGGTCTGTGACTTCCGGTAAAGGCAAGGCATTTTTATCAGCACCAAAAGTTGCAAACTTTATCGTCAATGTTCTCTACTAAATCCTTTCAGCAAAAATATGGCAATATCGCGAAATGATCAAGTATGACACATAAAATGGACCTGCTATCCCCTTTTCAATAAGAACATCTCATTTCAGTAGGCCTTTAAGTTGTTCAACAGTCCGGGGTCTCTGTTGTGGTATTTTAGGCTTCATAATGCACAACACATTTTCGATGGGAGACAGGTAGGCTAGTCTAGTACCCGCACTCTTTTACTATGAAGCAGCGCTGTTGTAACATGTGGCTTGGCATTGTCTTGCTGAAATAAGTAGGGGTGTCTATGATAATGTTGCTTGGATGACAACATATGTTGCTCCAAAACCTGTATGTACCTTTCAGCATTAATGGTGCCTTCACAGATTTGTAAGTTACCCATGCCTTGGGGACTAATACACCCCCATACCATCACAGATGCTGGCATTTGAACTTTGCGCTTTTAACTGTCCGGATGGTTATTTTCCTCTTTTGTCAGGAGGACACGACGTCCCCAGTTTTCAAAAACAATTTGAAATGTGAACTCGTCAGACCATAGAACACTTGTCCACTTTGCATCAGTCCATCTTAGAAGAGCTCGGGCCCAGCAAAGCCAGCGCAGTTTCTGGGTGTTGTTGATAAATGGCTTTCGCTTTGTATAGTAGAGTTTTAACTTGCACTTGCAGATGTAGCGACCAGCTGTAGTTACTGACAGTGGCTTTCTGAAGTGTTCCTGAGCCTATTTGGTGATATCCTTTACACACTGATGTCGCTTTTTGATGCAATACCGCTTGAGGGATCAAAGGTCATGGCATTTTATGTTACGTGCAGTGATTTCTCCAGATTCTCTGAACCTTTCGATGATATTACAGACCATAGATGGTGAAATCCCTAAATTCCTTGCATTACCTCATTGAAAAAACGTTGTTCTTAAACTGTTCAAAAATCTGCTCACGCATTTGTTCACAAAGTGGTGACCCTCGCCCCATCTTTGTTTGTCAATAACTGAGCGTTTCATTGAAGTTGCTTTCATGGGTCCCACCTGTTCCCAATTAGCCTGTTCACCTGTGGGATGTTCCAAATAAGTGTTTGATGAGCTTTCCTCAACTTTCTTACTGTTTTTTGCCACTTCTGCCAGCTTTTTTGAAACGTGTCGCAGGAATCAAATTTAGAAAAGAGCTAATATTTTCAAAAAATAACAACGTTTCTCAGTTCGAACGTTAAATATCTTGTCTTGGGGCGGGATAGCTCGGTTGGTAGAGCGGCCGTGCCAGCAACTTGAGGGTTGCAGGTTCGATTCCCGCTTCCGCCATCCTAGTCACTGCCGTTGTGTCCTTGGGCAAGACACTTTACCCACCTGCTCCCAGTGCCACCCACACTGGTTTAAATGTAACTTAGATATTGGGTTTCACTATGTGAAGCGCTTTGAGTCACTAAAGAAAAGCGCTATATAAATATAATTCACTTCACTTCGTCTTTGCAGTCTATTCGATTGAATATAGGTTGAAAAAGATTTGCAAATCATTGTATTCTGTTTTTATTTACCATTTACACAACGTGCCAACGTCACTGGTTTTGGGTTTTGTACAAATCTCCATTTAGGTTGTCTTATCAAGTAAAATTATCTGTCCATGCAGGTACTTCCTGTTGGCTCCATTCTGGACGTGACTCTCGCCACTATATTGGATCCACTTTGGACTGGACTCTCATGGTTATGTTAGATCCACTGTTGTGATCCGATGGTCGGATCATCACCATATTGTTATTTTTTGTTCCATTTTTATATCACTCTGCGGTTCGACATACTTAGTTCCTGTTTCGTTCGTTTCCATGGTCACTCATTAGTTTCAGCTGCTACTCTCTTTTCCAGCACACCTGTCTTGACTAATCACCACCTGTTTATAAGCCAGCGTTTTCTGTTCACTGATTGTCGGATCTTAGTTTGTTCACATACATCTGTTTACGACTTGTCTCTCACTCTCGTTTTCGCTGGCTCTCACGCTAAGCTTTATTTTATTCCTAGCTTTCACGCTAGTTGTTTTGTGTTTCCTTTTGTGTGCCTTTGTTCTTCGGTTTGTTTTGTCCTAGATTTCCATGCTAGCGCTTATATTTGCCTTTTCTATTTGTATCAGTGTTTTTGTTCAAAGCTCCTTTTGTTTAAGAAATCCCTTAGTTCTTACCTTTTTGCTGTGTTTATTGCTGACGCATCCACGGAGGACCGAATCCGGCATTACAATGCCACACAAGCGTAACATCCACTATGGATTGGACTTTCACAATATCATGTTAGACCCGCTCGACATCCATTGCTTTCGGTCCTCGGGGGGGGGGGGGGGGGGGGGGGGGGGGGGGGTTTGCCCACATGTGCGGTCCTCTCCAAGGTTTCTCATAGTCACCATTGTCACTGTCACCGACGTCCCATTGGGGTGAGTTTTCCTTGCCCTTATGTGGGCTCTACCGAGGATGTCGTTGTGGTTTGTGCAGCCCTTTGAGACACTGGTGATTCAGGGCTATATAAATAAACATTGATTGATTGATAGTTAATTTCACTAAGTTTTAGTAGTTTTTTTTTTCTTCTAAAATCTAGTCTTTTTTTTATCTTAGCTCTTTTTTTGCAGTGTAACAGTTGGCACTGATACCGGCACAAGGTGAGGGGGTGACCTGGCTGGTCCACAGACACTTGAGGCCGCTTTAGCAGGTTTGAAAAAAAGGATTGGACAAATGGCTGAATGTGTCATCAGTGAGGCGATCATACTTGCCGTAACTTTGAGAAAAAAAAATAAAAATAATAATAATAATTAAACATCCCCGATCTTTGTCTCCTTCCAAGCACCTGAACCCGATGTCTCCCCCCCCGCCCCCGCCCGCTCTCTCGCTATGCAGCCCCATCACCCAATCTCTGCAGCACACTTTCATCTGTGTACCAGCACGCACCCACCCACACACACACACACACACACACACACACACACACACACACACACACCGTCCCCTCTCCGACCTTTCCTAGTTATTGGCCGCTGACCCTGCAAGAAAGCGAAGGCGTTGAGCTTTAATTATTCATGTGTGATGAGAGACTCCTGCGTGTCTCCACTGCAAGGACAAACATAAAAAAAAGTGATGGTGCTTGCACTGTAAATGTGCATAACATATACTATGATGAAGGTATATTAAAGTACATTGTTTACCATACAGTGGAGGAGATTGTGCCGTCTTTGCATGTTTAGTTGGGCAGTTAGTTGTTATTGGTTGATATACTGCACACTCACTGGCCTTGTCACGCCAAATTTCTTCCCCCCTACAACCCCCCCACACACACACACACACACACATTTACTTCCGGGGTCATGATTCATACAGACGTTTTGTTAACGCTATATTATAAAAAATAAATTTTTTTTTAAAAAAATGGGCTTCACGGTGGTAGAGGGGTTAGTGCGTCTGCCTCACAATACGAAGGTCCTGCAGTCCTGGGTTCAAATCCAGGCTCGGGATCTTTCTGTGTGGAGTTTGCATGTTCTCCCCGTGAATGCGTGGGTTCCCTCCGGGTACTCCGGCTTCCTCCCACTTCCAAAGACATGCACCTGGGGATAAGTTGATTGGCAACACTAAATTGGCCCTAGTGTGTGAATGTGAGTGTGAATGTTGTCTGTCTATCTGTGTTGGCCCTGCGATGAGCTGGCGACTTGTCCAGGGTGTACCCCGCCTTCCGCCCGATTGTAGCTGAGATAGGCGCCAGCGCCCACCGCAACCCCGAAAGGGAGTAAGCGTTAGAAAATGGATGGATGGATGGATATATTCTAAAAATATAACGCTATATTATAAAAATACAGACGTTTTGTTAACGCTATATTATAAAAAAATTTAAAAAACTATTTACAAACACAAGCTATGGGATGACATAAGAGGAAACGTGACCACGGAAGTAAATGCGTCATCCCATAGCTTGTGTTTGTAAGTTGTTTTTCAAATTTTTTTTTATAATACAGCGTTAACTAAACGTCTGTATTTTTATAATATAGCGTTATATTTTTATAATATAGCGTTAACAAAACGTCTGTATTTTTATAATATAGCGTTATATTTTTATAATATAGCGTTAACAAAACGTCTGTATTAATCATGACCCCGGAAGTAAATGGGGGGGAAGAAACTTGGCGTGACAGCCACAACATTAGGTACCCCCACACAGTCTCGATTACATCACTTTTATGTATTTTGATTAGTTTTTCCCCTTTCGGGGTTCGCCACAGCGAAGGGTTTTTACACTTCTGACACAATCGCTCCCTTTTATCGAGTTTTGGGATAAGTACGGAATAGTTCGAGTAGCCGGGTGTTGGGACTCAAACCCTGCACTTAAAGGCCTACTGAAACCCACTACTACCGACCACGCAGTCTGATAGTTTATATATCAATGATGAAATATTAACATTGCAACACATGCCAATACGGCCTTTTTAGTTTACTAAATTGCAATTTTAAATTTCCCGCTGAGTTTCTTGTTAAAAACGTTGCGGAATGATGACGCGTGTTTGTGACATCTCGGGTTGGAGGGGACATATTAGCCCAGCACCACACACGGCTAAAAGTCGTCTCTTTTCATCGCATAATTACACAGTATTTCGGACATCTGTGTTGCTGATTCTTTTGCAATTTGTTCAATTAATAATGGAGACTATAAAGAATAATGCTGTTGGTGGAAAGCGGTGGGTTGCAGCTGCCTTTAGCACCGAGACACAGCCTGTGTTTCTTTGTTTGTTGTGAAGCTTTAACACAGAGCGGTCAAGCGAACATGTTTCTCTACGTCAACCAGGAAGTTTATGGATGGGAAAATTGTGATATTAAGTCTGCTCTTACCGGAGACTTCAGTGGATTATGCGATGTCAGGTTTTCCCCTGACAGTTTGTCTATGTTTTAGTTTTTTCCTCTGCAGTTGTCTGTTTCCTCTGTGTTTAGTATTTCCTGTCCTTAGTTCCAGTCTAGTGTTCTTATTTTGGTTCAGCTTCCTGTTTGTCTCCCTGTGTCCTGTTTTCACTCAGCTGCGGCTGATTGGCATCTGGTCACACCTGATGTCAATCGGCCAGCTCCTATTTTACCTGCTTTGTTCCTCCAGTCAGTGCTCGAACATTGTATTGTCGTTGCCTCATGTCACTCTTGTGTCTTTGCTACCTGCCGTGTCCGGCATCATTTCAGCTATTACCTGTCGTGCTACATCTTGTCCTGGTCGTCGTAGTGGTAAGCTGTTTTTGTTAGCCATTAGCTATTTCCAGTTTTTCTGTTTGTTATCCTCTAGCTTCCATGCTAAAGTTCCTTTTTGTTTTTCTAGCTCCCAGTGCTAGCTCTCTTAGTTTGTTATTCCGCCGACGTGCGTGCTTTTTGTTTGTTTTTGTGTAGTTTTGGGTTAAATCGGGTTTGAATATACCATGCTTGCCCTCATCTCTGCATCTTGGGGTTCGACAACAACAAATACCTCTGACATGCAACTTCCTCCTGCAGCTCAAAAAGGCTGCTGTGATTTTGCTTCCTCCATTGGCTTCTCTGAGAGACACTGGCGTTCACCGCAGCCATCCGACTTTCAGGTATGACTTTATAATCTCACTAAAACACTATTAAAACAATAAGCAGATAAGGGTTCTTCCAGAATTATCCTAGTAAATGTGTCTAATTACATCTGAAACAGTCCTACTGCCACCGCCTGGAGCCGTCGCTTTTTTTCTCCTTTTTTTTATGCTCTTCACTCTAACTTTCCTCATCCACAAATTTTTCATCCTCGCTCAAATTAATGGGGAAATTGTCGCTTTCTCGGTCTGAAATGCTCTTACTGCTGGTGGCTCACATGATAAACAATGTGAGGATGTGAGGAGCCCTCACACCGGTGACGTCACACGCACATCGTCTGCTACTTCCGGTAAAAGCAAGGCTTTTTTAATAGCGACCAAAAGTTGCGAACTTTATCGTCAATGTTCTCTACTAAATCCTTTCAGCAAAAATATGGCAATATCGCGAAATGATCAAGTACGACACATAGAATGGACCTGCTATCTCCGTTTAAATAAGAAAATCTCAATTCAGTAGGCCTTTAAGACATTTCACCAACAGGGCAGCGTAATGATATTTCACATATGAGATAATCTGTATCAATGAGCATTTTTACATTCTATGTTTACTGTGTGAATAGTATTCTACACCATGCCAACATTAGCATGCTAGATTTTGAAAACTAACATTATAGGTCTACACCTTAGAGTCAAACAGTATATTTTGGTACTTGACACATGTTAACTGTTAGCTTGCTAATGTTAGCATGCTAAACATTTTTTAACTAAAATTGCAGGTGTAAAACCTCAAAGTCATATATTTTGGTATTTGACTGAAACAGTTAACATGCTAAAGTTGGTATATTATCTTTTTTTAAAGTCAAATTGTAGGCATACAACTCAGAGTAGTATATTTTGATACTTGAGCATCATGATTGTTAGCATTCTAATGATAACATACTACTAGTTGGTATAAGTTTGCAGTTACACACCTTGAATTCAGATATTTGGGTATTTGACACTAACTGTTAACATGCTAAAGTTGGTATATTATCTTTTTTAAAGTCAAATTGTAGGCATACAACTCAGAGTAATATATGTTGGTACTTAAGCATTAAAGTTGTTGGCATTCTAATGATAACATACTACTATTTGGGATAAGTTTGCAGTTACACACCTTGAATTCAGATATTTTCGAATTTGAATTTAATCGCTAACATGTTAAAGTCGGAATGTTTTCTTTTTTTTTTTTGCTCAAATTGCAGGCATACAACTCAGAGTAATATATTTTGGTACCTAATGAGACACCCAGAATGTATATGAACATAGAGTGTCCGCCTTGAGCCTGGGAGGTCGTGTGTTCAAACCCCGACTGAGTCATACCAACGAATACACCGAGCACCCAGCATTAAGGGTTGGAATTGGGGGTTTAATCACCAAATGATTCCCGAGCGCAGCGCACACTGCTGCCCACTGCTCCCCTCACCACCCAGTGGGTGAACATGGGGATGGGTCAAATGCAGAGGACACATTTCACCACACCTAGTGTGTGTGTGACAATCGTTGGGACTTTAACTTTAATTTGCCCGGATCTGAAATTGTCACACCACGGTGAGGGAAGTCTTGTCTTGGTTTTTTTCTGTCTTGTGAATTGCATGTTTTTATTTTGAAAAGCAACTCCTCTTGTTTCAGATCACTGGTCTTTCCTCTTGTGTCACCAGTCTGACGTCATCCCTGACCCTTGATTGTTTCCACCTGTTTCCCATTACCATCATGTTTCATATATGCCCATGCATCCCTTTGTTCTTTGCCAGATTGTCTCAAGCTTTTGTGGCAATCTTGCTTCCATGTTTCCGTCCATGCCTTGCCTCGTCCCAGGTCTATTTCCTTGGACCCTGAATTCCCACGCTGTAATTTTGAGTTGAACTTTTTCTCCTCCTCAGAGTGAATTTTGTTATTTAGCCTTTGATCAACCAAAGCGGTGAGTTATTATTTTCCTACTAATCTTTTCTTCCTCAAATTTCTTAAGTGTTTTTTTGTTTACCTTTATTAGATGAAATTTAAGCGTACACATTTTTACAGTCATTGTTTTCTTCCTCTTGTTGGAGCGTTTTATGTTAGCAATAATCGCAGATACGGCGCAAATTACGAATAGCAGTGGTTCTCAACCTTTTTTCAGTTATGAACGCCCTGTGAACATTTTTTTAACTCAAGTACCCCCTAATCAGAGCAAAGTATTTTTGGTTAAAAGTAGAGATAAAGAAGTAAAATTTAGCGCTATGTCATCAGTTTCTTATGTATTAAATTGTATAACGGTGCAAAATATCGCTCATTTGTAGTAAAATAACTAAAAACTTGTTGAAAAATAAACTAGTGATTCAATTATAAATAAAGATTTCTACACATAGAAGTAATCATCAACTTAAAGTGCCCTCTTTGGGGATTGTAATAGAGATCCATCTGGATTCATCAACTTCATTCTAAACATTTCTTCACAAAAAATAAATCTTTAACATCAATATTTATGGAACATGTCCACAAAAAAATCTAGCTGTCAACACTGAATATTGCATTGTTGCATTTCTTTTCACGGTTTATGAACTTACATTCATATTTTGTTGAAGTATTATTCAATACATATATTTATAAAGGATTTTTGAATTGTTGCTATTTTTAGAATATTTAAGAAAAATCTCACGTACCCCTTGGCATACCTTCAAGTGCCCCCAGGGGTACGCGTACCCCCATTTGAGAACCACTGAATCATAGTTCATCTTTGTTTTTGTATTTTTCTCCTTTTGAGGAGTGATTTTGAGTTGTTCCCTTTTTTGGAACCTTTTTCGCTGACCGTTTTTGTTATTTATAGATTTTGTATTACTCTGGACCCTGCGATGAGGTGGACGACTTGTCCAGGGTGTATACCGCTTTCCGCCCGATTGCAGCTGAGATAGGCACCAGCGCCCCCCGCGACCCCAAAATGAATAAGCAGTAGTAAATGGATGGATGGATGGTATTACTCTGACTCTGGAGGTGAAAGAGTTGTCAAAATAAAAGCCCTACTAGAATCCCTACTCTGCATCTGAGTCCATTCCGTAGTCCGAGCCTGACAGAAATAGGGTAATATGATAAAAAAATGGCGCTTCTGCAGAAGGGACGAACAGGAAAGGTTAAAAAGAAACTGACCAATCCCACCCGAGCGTATCCTTTGACGTGTGGTTAGAATTTGTCAAAGGTGCATGTCCTGCCCCGCCGGAGGGTTTGCAGGGTGAGGAGCGATCCGGTGCCGTGACACTGATGGAACATAATTCCAACACCTCACTGTGCTTCCCGATTTGAGAACTGCTGGCTCACACGAAGAGACGCACACACACACAAAAAAAAGCTAACTTGAGGCTATATAGCAGGGGTCACCAATGGGGTGCCCGCGGGCACCAGGTAGCCCGTAAGGACCAGATGAGTCGCCCGCTGGCCTGTTCTAAAAATAGCTCAAATAGCAGCACTTACCAGTGAGCTGCCTCTATTTTTTTAAATGTTATTTATTTACTAGCAAGCTGGTCTCGCTTTGCTCGACATTTTTCATTCTAAGAGAGACAAAACTCAAATACAATTTGAAAATCCAAGAAAATATTTTAAAGACTTGGTGAAGTGAATTATATTTATATAGCGCTTTTCTCTAGTGACTCAAAGCGCTTTTACATAGAGAAACCCAAATATCTAAGTTACAATTAAACCAGTGTGGATGGCACTGGGAGCCTGTGGGTGAAGTGTTTTGCCCAAGGACACAACAGCAGTGACTAAAATGGCGGAAGCGGGAATCGAACCTGGAACCGCCCCTATACTTGATCTTCACTTGTTTAAATAAATTCATCTATTTTTTTTACTTTGCTTCTTATAACTTTCAGAAAGACAATTTTAGAGAAAAAATACAACCTTAAAAGTGATTTTGGGATTTTTAAACACATATACCTTTTTACCTTTTAAATTCCTTCCTCTTCTTTCCTGACAATTTAAATCAATGTTCAAGTAATTTTTGTTGTTGTTGTAAAGCATAATAAATACATTTTAATTTAATTCGTCATTTTAGCTTCTGTTTTTTTTGACGACGAATATTTGTGAAATATTTATTCAAACTTAATATGAATAAAATTCAAAAAAATATTCAGGCGAATCTACAAAATCTGTAGGATCAAATTAAATCTTATTTCTAAGTCTTTTGAATTTCTTTTAAAATTTTTATTCTGGAAAATGTAGAAGAAATAATGGTTAGTCTTTGTTAGAAATATAGCTTGGTCAAATTTGTTATATATTCTAAGAAAGTGCAGATAGGATCATGTTTTGTTTTGCTCATGCTATGTTTAGTTTTTTGGACATTTAGTCCGGTTTTGCATTTCCTTGTTTGTCTTGTTACCATGCCAACTGATTTAGTTTTCATCTGTCATGTCTGATCATGAGTTCTGTATGGCCGTACTACCCTGAGCATCCCCAATCTCATCTGTTCTCAAAGCTAAGCAGAGTCTGGCCTGGTTAGTACTTAGATGGGAGACTGCCCAGGAATACCAGGTGCTTTTGACCTTTGGACTCTAAGTTCCTTTTTTTTTCACTCCCTGTTTTGTTACCATGACAACCAATCAGTTCATCTGTCTTGTCTCACACCTGTTTTCACTTATCATGTTCATTATTTAAGCCACAGTTACCAGGTAGTCAGTCTGGCAACATCACCTCCTTCACGACCTCGATTATCTGCTTCATGCCTTGCTATGCTGTTCATTTTGTACACGTACGTTTTTGTCACTCATGCCATAGCACAAGTGTTTTGTTTCATGTTTATAGTTTATAGCCTCTGTGCTAGTCTTTTGTTTCATAGCCCAAGTTTTGTACCTCCATTGTGAGCGCTTTTTGTTTGTTCCTGTTTTTAGTTTGTGAGTAAATAAATTAAATATGTACCTACCTTCACACTGTTTCCACTCCATTCGCTTTGCACCTTGGGAAAACAAGTCCAAGCCTGACAATTTTAACCTATTTTAAAACATGTCATCAAAATTCTAAAATTAATCTTAATCAGGAAAAATTACTAATGTTCCATAAATAATTTTTTTAATTTATTTGAAAAAGATTCGAATTAACTGGTTTTTCTCTTCTTTTTTTGGTAGAATTTTAAAGAAATTGAAGATAAACTATGTTTCAATTTTTTTTTCGTGTTTTCTCCTCTTTTAAACCTTTCAATTAAGTGTTTTTCTCATCATTTATTCTGTACAAAAAACCTTCCGTAAAAGGAAAAAAAATGTACGAGGGAATGACAGACAGAAATACAATTTATTTAAGTGTGTATCAAGTGTGGGGCGGTTTAGCTCGGTTGGTAGAGCGGCCGTGCCAGCAACTTGAGGGTTGCAGGTTCGATTCCCGCTTCTGCCATCCTAGTCACTGACGTTGTGTCCTTGGGCAAGACACTTTACCCACCTGCTCCCAGTGCCACCCACACTGGTTTGAATGTAACTTAGATATTGGGTTTCACTATGTAAAGCGCTTTGAGTCACTAGAGAAAAAGCGCTATATAAATATAATTCACATCAAACTGGTAGCCCTTCGCATTATTCAGTACCCAAGAATAGCTCTTGGTTTCAAAAAGGTTGGTGACCCCTGCTACACAGTGACCTCTCCGCAGTCATGAGCGCCACTTTGGAAGTTTTACGTGACTGCGCGTATCGACGGTGGTATCTCCGTTGTCTTTGTGTGTAACCACATGTGGATTGCGTGATGCTGGAAAGCAGTTCGCACACGCTCCAAGAACGGCGTCTTGTTACTTTAAAGCAACTCCTCGTTCCTTCCCTGACATCAGCCCGCACTGCGCGTGACACCTCCGGGGTTGAAGCCCCGAAATTTTTAAACTCCTTACAAATTTCACCATTAGGCTGACAAATGAAATGCAGGCTTTAAGTCAGCAGAGAGCCTCAATAGCTGGCTGTGGAGTGGATGGAAGGAGATTAGAGGAAAAGAGGCCTCATCTCAAACCGAGACGTGCCGGGGCCACAAATCGCTGACAGTCGAGGCAAAAGCAGGAGTGTCACGCCTCTGATGCATAAAGTCGAGAAGTTCATTACCCCGCATATCATCACCAAGCACGGAAAAAACCCAGGGGGAGTTTTTTATTTTTTTTCTTTCCCTCTTTCCGCGCAACCCCCTCATCCACCCACCAGTCACTTTCCGGCTTCCTTCTCTCTCTTTTTTTTCACACCAGCTCATTCACCCCGTCCTTCTGCTTTGTTGCTGAAAGCTGTGGTTGGTGTTTTTATGCCTCAAAAAAAAAAAAAAAGAAGAAAAATGGCGGGGCAGCAACAGCTTAGGGAGGAAAATAGTTGTTTCTAATTTGTTTCAATGAATCATTCAAACTACAATAGACCGGAAGATGATGAAATTATCAAAATATGCAACAACAACCAAAAAATATATAATAATATTTCTGACTATTATATGATATACATATATATATTTATATGTATCTTTATACAATATACAGTGGGGCAAAAAAAGTATTTAGTCAGCCACTGATTGTGCAAGTTCTCCCACTTAAAATGATGACAGAGGTCTGTAATTTTCATCATAGGTACACTTCAACTGTGAGAGACAGAATGTGAAAAAAAAATCCAGGAATTCACATTGTAGGAATTTTAAAGAATTTATTTGTAAATTATGGTGGAAAATAAGTATTTGGTCAACCATTCAAAGCTCTCACTGGTGGAAGGAGGTTTTGGCTCAAAATCTCACGATACATGGCCCCATTCATTCTTTCCTTAATACGGATCAATCGTCCTGTCCTCTTAGCAGAAAAACAGCCCCAAAGCATGATGTTTCCACCCCCATGCTTCACAGTAGGTGTGGTGTTCTTGGGATGCAACTCAGTATTCTTCTTCCTCCAAACATGATGAGTTGCCCCACTGTACATATGTACATGTATATACATATATAAATATATGTGTCTATATATTCACATATAGATACATATATCAATCAATCAATCAAGCAATCAATCAAGCCACAACGACATCCGCGGTTCACCGCCCACATAAGGGCAAGGAAAAACTCACAACCCAGTGGGACGTTGATGAGAATGACTATGAGAAACCTTGGAGAGGACCGCATGTGGGGAACCCCATCACTGTAAACATATTAATTAGGAATTTAAAGTAATATCAAGTATTAATTTAAATATGTCCAAAACTATACTAATGAAATCGCAGTGCATGCAGATTTTTTCTGGAACTAAATTGGCCCCGCCCACAACAGGGTGTTGACTCGCAACAGTTCCGTCCATCCATCCATCCATTTACTACAGCTTATTCCCTTTGGGGTCAGTTCTATGCATTGAAAAAAACGACGAAAATTAAAGTCAAACTATCTAGCAGTCTTTTTGTTACATCACTGTTGCTAGGTAGATTACAGAAGGGTTTAACACTAACTGCCCCATAGGCCAATTAAAAAATGGGCATGTCACGCCTACCAGGATGTGTCAAATTAGGGGCTGAACAAGACTCTGTATTAAATATAATATAAACCCCATCATGGTTACATCATGACGGCTTGCTCGGTTTACCATATACAAATCGTTAGTAATTTTGTATGCTAAATGTTGCTACATTTGAATCCCCATTGAGAGTACTGTATTTAATTGAAGTGGTCCGTGCTCAAACACCTGCTTGACACCATGACTGAGTCTCTATGGCAACAGCACTTCCCCGCCAAGCGACAGGGTCACCCCCTCTGGCGAGCTCATTAGGGCTGTTGTCACGTCTTCCATGCGGCCCCGTGGGCACCTGGGAGGATGACACTGCCCGTGTGAGTGTGCATGTGTGTGTGTGTGTGTGTGTGTGTGTGTGTGTGTGTGCTTCAGAACTCACTGAGCTTTGCTACATCTACCAACGAAGTGATTTTTGCCGCATTTGTGGATGTTTTTTCTGGGGTTTACTTTGCATTATGATTCAGATCAAAATGTTGAAAGAGCCATATTGGACCAAAAATACCCTATGCGGGGGGCGTGGCCTGCGGACCTGCAGCGAAGCAGGGTGTGGCAGAGATTAGCGACAGGTGCGTAGATGACACAGCTGAGAGTGTTTGTCTAATCACCTGTCGCTCTGTTAAAGG
This sequence comes from Nerophis ophidion, assembly GCF_033978795.1. Taxonomy (NCBI): domain Eukaryota; kingdom Metazoa; phylum Chordata; class Actinopteri; order Syngnathiformes; family Syngnathidae; genus Nerophis; species Nerophis ophidion. The sequence continues at coordinate 75,464,926 of NC_084613.1, forward strand.
GAGCAGTCGGGAAGGAGAAAGGGAGTTGTTGACGGCAGCGAGAGTGAGAGCAGAGACGGAAGAAACACCACACGTGTGCTCACTGGCGAGATTGACAGACATTTGCTGAAGAGCATAAGAGAATATTTGTTGCAAAATAAATCATTGTTCGCAAAGATGACCGAGGCTGTCATGTCCGTATTTGACGTTGAAAGAGCCATATTGGACCAAAAATACCCTGTGCGGGGGGCGTGGCCTGCGGACCTGCAGCGAAGCGGGGCGTGGCAGAGATTAGCGACAGGTGCGTAGAAGACACAGCTGAGAGTGTTTGTCTAATCAACTGTCGCTCTGTTAAAGGGAGCAGTCGGGAAGGGGAAAGGGAGTTCTTGACGGCAGCGAGAGTGAGAGCAGAGACGGAAGAAACACCATTCGTGTGCTCACTGGCGAGATTGACAGACATTTGTTAAAAAGCATAGGAGAATATTTATTGCAAAATAAATCATTGTTCGCAAATATGACCAAGGCTGTCATGGTGGTCCAAGGGACCCTGAGGAACAAGACCTCCACATACCCCCTAACGAAATCTGTCTGGAGCCGCAAAAAATTAAAAGTGTCATAATGAAGGCAACACGTTATATAAGTGTGTATATTAGCCTACTATCAGAATGACTGTGTCACAAGCAAATCTTTGTTGACAGAAATGTTGACATGTAATATCTATTCTACACATTTTTACAACATTGGAAAACATTTCTAAAACGGATTTTTCTTAGTAATTGAGATAACTCCTGGAAATAACTATCTTAGAACGGCCAGATGTATTGATGTGTGTGTGTCTAAGTTAAATGAAACGTCAGGATGTCTTCGTCTAATGGATTTTCTTACAATCTTTGCAAGCTGTGTAACATTAGCTGTGAAGTGCAGTGAATTATATTAATACAGCACTTTTTCTCTAGTGACTCAAAGTGCTTTACATAGTGAAACCCAATATCTGAGTTACATTCAAACCAGTGTGGGTGGCACTGGGAGCAGGTGGCTAAAGTGTCTTGCCCAAGGACACAACGGCAGAGACTAGGATGGCGGAAACGGGGATGGAACCTGGAACCCTCTACCAACCAAGCTATACTACCCGAAGTGCAAGTTAAAATTCTCTTATGCAAAGCGAAATACATTTATCAACAACACCCAGAAACACTGCCGGCTACGCTGGGCCCGAGCTCATCTAAGATGGACTGATGCGAAGTATAATAGTGCTGTGGTCTGGAACGACATGGTAAACAAACAACTACGAGAAATGCAGCCAATATCACATACAGATAATATGTCATGAGACATGCAAATATAAATGAAATACACGGAGGACATAAGTAAAGGAAATTATATGAGCTCAACTATACCTACAAACGAGGCGTAATGATGCAATAGGTACATACAGCTCGCCTAAATAGCATGTTAGCCTCGATTAGCTTGCAGTCATGCACTGACTAGCACTCCACAAAAGTCAAGAACATCAACAAAGCTCACCTTTGTGTATTCACGCACAGTATAAAACGTTTGGTGGACAAAATGAGAGTAAGGAGTGGCATAAAACACGTCCTACTGCAGCGGCGTCGGAGAAAGTTGTACATGTAAACAAACTACGGTGAGTTCAAGGACCCCCGTAATTGGTAGAATAAAACGTCGCTCGCCAATTGATTGAGTTAAACCAGGGGTGTCAAACGTATGGCCTGTGAACAGGTTTTATCCGGCCCGCGGGATGAGTTTGCCAAGTGTAAAAATTACCGTGAAATTTTTTTTATGAAAAACACAGCTGTTCTACATGTGTCCACTGGATGTCGCAATAGCAATTCTTTGTATCTTTGTAGATGATGCTACATATGTACAAAATAAACCACATCATGTTGGTGCACCAGTTAAGGGAAATGATCAAACTACATAAATAAAATCCTGTAATTTGATTTTGATAAAAAAAATGTATCTTGAAAGATTGAAAATTATCACCAATGAGTTGACTGATGAACATTGTCACATCATTTGTCCAGAAAATATAAATAACGACAAAGTACATATACTACTATCCCCAACAGGTATTTGAAAAAAACAAAAATACAACATTTTGATTTGTAAAATTTCAGAATGTTCTTGTTCTATTTTTAAACAAAGAAAACATTCTGAAGTTGTCTTTATTTTTGAGTAATCGTGCCGTGATTTTACAAATCCAGGCCCACTTGGTAGTAGATTTTTCTCCATGTGCCCCCTGACCTAAAATGAGTTTAGCTCGGTTGGTAGAGTGGCCGTGCCAGCAACTTTAGGGTTGCTGGTTCGATTCCCGCTTCCGCCATCCTAGTCACTGCCGTTGTGTCCTTGGGCAAGACACTTTACCCACCTGCTCCCAGTGCCACCCACACTGGTTTAAATGTAACTTAGATATTGGGTTTCACTATGTAAAGCGCTTTGAGTCACTAGAGAAAAGCGCTATATAAATATAATTCACTTCACTTCACACCCCTGAGTTAAACAGTGGGATTTCTAATTATTAGGAAGGTTTGCGTCATGTTTGTCCCCTTACAGAAACCATCCATTCATCCATTTTCTACCGCTTATTCCCTTTGGGGTCGCGAGGGGCGCTCGTGCCTATCTCACCTACAATCGGGCGGAGGGCATAGTACACCCAGGACAAATCTCCACCTCATTGCAGTACAGAAACCATATTAAAACAAAAAAATATTGTTCCCTATCTTTTTCCAGCCGTAAGTTCCAGACCCCCGATCTAGAACACAGGGTAAGTACCCGATTCGGCAAACATCTCTCTTCTGTACCCATTCCATCCATCCATCCATTCATCCAACCAGGTTGGGTCACGGGGGCTGCAGCCTAAACAGGGAAGCCCAGACTTCCCTCTCCCCAGCCAGTTCGTCTAGCTCTTCCCGGGGGACCCCGTGGCGTTCCCAGGCCAGCCGGGAGACATAGTCTTCCCAACGTGTCCTGGGTCTTCCCCATGGCCTCCTACCGGTTGGACGTGCCCTAAACACCTCATCTGGCTCCTCTCGATGTGGAGGAGCAGCGGCTTTACTTTGAGTTCCTCCCGGATGACAGAGCTTCTCACCCTATCTCTAAGGGAGAGCCCCGCCACACGGCGGAGGAAACTCATTTCGATCACTTGTCCCCAAGAACTTATCCTTTCGGTCATAACCCAAAGCTCATGACCATAGGTGAGGATGGGAACGTAGATCGACCGATAAATTGAGAGCTTTGCCTTCCGGCTCAGCTCCTTCTTCACCACAACGGATCGGTACAACGTCCGCATTACTGAAGACGCCGCACCGATCCGCCTGTGGATCTCACGATCCACTCTTCCCCCACTCGTGAACAAGACTCCGAGGTACTTGAACTCCTCCGCTTGGGGCAGGGTCTCCTCCCCAACCCGGAGATGGCACTCCACTCTTTTCCGGGAGTGGACCATGGACTCGGACTTGGAGTGTGGTGATTCTCATTCCGGTCGCTTCACACTCGGCTGCGAACCCATTCCTAGAATTGTATATCCTGAATAAAATCTAGGTCCAAATGTTTTTTTAGCCAGAGAGAATGTAATTGTCGATTGCTCTGAGTTCTGATCTCAAAGTTTAACCTTTTCTTCTTCATGTGTTGTGACTTTGCGTGTGAGGCCCGGCTCGATAACAGATCCAAAGTGAAGTCATGTGCACAGTCAAGCCCGATCTTCATATATGGCCCAAATATGGAAGGGAAACAACAATTTGTATCCACATACAAAGTGCAGCTGTTCTAAGTTGTCCACGAGGTAACGGTCTTACGATTATTTGCAGTATCTTTCTGCAGAGCCGCTTTTTCTGCGGTGAACAATCCATGCAAAATCTGCAATATGTCAAAAATGAACGTCTTCTTCTGCGAGATGAAAAGTCAATATTGGGGTGGCGGTATGGGGGGATTATGGAGGTTTAAAAAGAGAAGCAGCACATCAGCAGACTGAAGTCATTTGCAAACATGAGCTTATCGTGCAGGCTGAAGGGCTGCGTTGGTAGCCATCGATCCGTCAAACACGGGAAACTGAACTGCGGGGCTACTGCAGTGTTGGCAAACATACTTTTAACGTCTTACCGTCATGTCCTGTGGTCATGTTTTGTTTAGTTATATTCTGTTTGTTTTTCAATCAATCAATCAATCAATGTTTATTTATATAGCCCCAAATCACAAATGTCTCAAAGGACTGCACAAATCATTACGACTACAACATCCTCGGAAGAACCCACAAAAGGGCAAGGAAAACTCACACCCAGTGGGCAGGGAGAATTCACATCCAGTGGGACGCCAGTGACAATGCTGACTATGAGAAACCTTGGAGAGGACCTCAGATGTGGGCAACCCCCCTCTCTAGGGGAGCGAAAGCAATGGATGTCGAGCGAGTCTAACATGATACTGTGAAAGTTCAATACATAGTGGCTCCAACACAGCCGCGAGAGTTCAGTTCAAGCGGATCCAAAACCGCAGCGAGAGTCCCGTCCACAGGAAACCATCTCAAGCGGATCAGCAGCGTAGAGACGTCCCCAACCGATACAGGCGAGCGGTCCATTCTGGGTCCCGACGAGCGGTCCATCCTGGGTCTCGACTCTGGACAGCCAGTACTTCATCCATGGTCATCGGACCGGACCCCCTCCACAAGGGAGGGGGGGACATAGGAGAAAGAAAAGAAGCGGCAGATCAACTGGTCTAAAAAGGAGGTCTATTTAAAGGCTAGAGTATACAGATGAGTTTTAAGGTGAGACTTAAATGCTTCTACCGCTTATTCCCTTTGGGGTCGCGGGGGGCGCTGGTGCCTATGTCAGCTACAATTGGGCGGAAGGCGGTGTACACCCTGGACAAGTTGCTACATCATCGTAGTACAGAAACCATATTAAAACAAAAAAATATTTTTCCCAATCTTTTTCCAGCCGTAAGTTCCAGACCCCCGATCTAGATCATGGGGTCAGTACCCGATTCGGCAAACATCTCTCTTCTGTACCCATTCCATCCATCCATCCATTCATCCAACCAGGTTGGGTCCATTAGTTCCTGTTTTTTGCGCACCCTGGTTTGTTTTAGTTTCCATGACAATAAATTGGTTTCACCTGCGCGAAACCATTGATAGTATAGCACCGCTGAAGTTAAAAAAAGGCTCCAAAGAGGAGTACGCCATGGTTTACTGAAGAAACTAGGGCTCAGAAATTATTATGTAGAAAGCTGGAACGCAAATGGCGCACGACTAAACTTGAGGTGCACCATCAAGCATGGAGTGATAGTTTAATAACTTATAAACGCATGCTTACTTTAGCTAAAACTAAATATTACTCAAATCTCATCCGCCTTAAAAAAAACGATCCAAAATGCTACTGTACTGTTTAGTACAGTAGCATCGCTAACCCTTGTTGGGTTAGCAATGCTAAAAATCTGGGGTCCGGTCCGATGACCATGGATGAAGTACTGGCTGTCCAGAGTCGGGACCCAGGATGGACCGCTCGCCTGTGTATCGGTTGGGGACATCTCTACGCTGCTGATCCGACTCCGCTTGGGATGGTTTCCTGTGGACGGGACTCTCGCTGCTGTCTTGGATCCGCTTTGAACTGAACTCTCGCGGCTGTGTTGTAGCCACTATGGATTGAACTTTCACAGTATCATGTTAGACCCGCTCGACATCCATTGCTTTTGGTCCCCTAGAGGGGGGTTGCCCACATTTGAGGTCCTCTCCAAGGTTCTCATAGTCATCATTGTCACTGGCGTCACACTGGTTGTGAGTTTTCCTTGCCCTTATGTGGGTTCTTCCGAGGATGCCGTAGTCGTAGTGGTTTGTACAGTCCTTTGAGACATTTGTGATTTAGGGCTATATAAATAAACATTGATTGATTGATTGACCTGTACTCATTTTGACTCACGCACCTGTGTTATTCATGTCACTATTATTTAAGCTTGTAGTTGCCAGCCAGTCGACTGGCATCATTTTGTCAGGATGGAGTGGTCGCAGTTTGCTGCGGGGTCGTTCTCCCAGGAAGGCAGACGGACTACTCGGAAAATGGCGTGCAGGTAAAAACATGATTTAATCTTTAATTTAGAAAAGTACAAACAAAAGGCGCGCACAAGGCGGAGACACAAACTTAGCGTATGGAAACAAAAACTAACTTAGACAGAGTATACAAAAAGTAACTTAGACAGACAATGGACATGAAACAAAAAAAAAAACACTTACTGTTACGTAGGGGTGTAACGGTACACAAAAATTTCGGTTTGGTACGTACCTCGGTTTAGAGGTCATGGTTCGGTTCATTTTCGGTACAGTAAGAAAACAACAAAATATACATTTTTGGGTTATTTATTTACCAAATTTGTAAACAATGGCTTTACCCTTTTAACATTGGGAACACTATAATAATTCTACCCCCTTTAATCCACATTAAACTGCCTCAAGTTGTTGCTTTCATTAAATAAAATGACAAAACCTTTCTTCTACATATAAAAAGTGCAACATTAAACAGTTTCAAGTCAACTCATCATGCTTAATTTATTACAGCATTTTGGGAAGCCTGTAGCTGACTTTTATTATACACAAGCACACACACACATACACACGCTAAAAGCTAATTAGCCTTCACCTCAACCCAGAACTATGAGAGAGCTGAGCTGCAGTTTAAGTTTCTAGAAGGTCAACGGGCTCATAGTGATGTTTCTAATAGTTGTGACTGGGAAGTGTTTTTTTTATAATTTGGGGAGTGTACGAAGTCAGCTGTTCACCTGCTAAACACATATCTGCTCATCTCGACGCCGGAGCACTGACTTCATGCTTTCTGAATACGCACTGCTGATTGGCTGTTACATCGCTCTGAATACGCACTGCTGATTGGCTTTGTATGTAACCAATCAGATGGTTGTGTGGGCGGGACAATCAAACAATCAATCAACGTTTATTTATATAGCCCGAAGTCACAAATGTCTCAAAGGACTGTACAAACCATTACGACTACAACATCCTCGGAAGAACCCACAAAAGGGCAAGGAAAACTCACACCTAGTGGGCAGGGAGAATTCACACCCAATGGGACGCCAGTGGAGAGGACCTCAAATGTGGGCTAGAGTCAAGTGGCGACGTGCTTTACACCACTGCATCAGACGTTTTGCATTGGACTTGGTGATGTATGGCTTAGGTACAGCTACTCAGCCATGAAAACCCATTCCATGAAGCTCTCTGCGCACCATACGTGGGCTAATTAGAAGGTCACATGAAGTTTGGAGCTATGTAGCAACTGACTGTGCAGAAAGTCTTCGCACTATGCATCCGCTGACCCCTCTCTGTCAGTTTACGTGGCCTACCACTTGGTGGCTGAGTTGCTGTTGTTCCCAAATTCTTCACTTTTCTTACAATAAAGCCAATAGTTGACTTTGGAATATTTAGGAGCGAGGAAATTTTCCGGACTGGATTTGTGGCACAGGTGGCATCCTACGACAGTTCCACGCTGGAAATCACTGAAAGCGGCCCATTATTTCACAAATGTTTGTAGAAACAGTCTCCATGCCTAAATGCTTGATTTTATACAAGTGATTAGGACTCCTGATTCTGAGCAAATACTTTTGGCAATATATCTGACCTACATTTTTCCACACCTTTGCAACCGTATGCAGCTGTTGTGTCAAGTAAATGCATCGTAATTGGGAGGGAAAAAGTGTCAACTTGGATCGACGCGTACTGTGTGACCTTTGAAGGATGCAGAGATACTTAAAAAACCAAAGAAAAACACGACAACAAGCTGAAGAAACTCTCACAGAAACCCCGTCTTAAAAAGGATTTCCATAAACTAGAGAAGCTGTCGTCCTTGTCCAGAAAGCGGCATTTACTGTCCTTCTTGCTTGCGGATAAATGACAAGTTAGGATTTATTTTTTTTTTCTTTAAAAAGTGCCGTCTTGGTCTGCATCCTCATTAAATGACACGGCCCATTCCCTTATTATGTCTTACGGCGCATTGGGGAAAGCGCACATCCGCACCCTGCTGAGAGCGCTTCCTCTCTTCTTTTTCTATGTTTCTTTCCACCACCAAACTGAAAAAAAAAAAAAAAAAAGAATGAAGTCATCTCAAAATGCTTGGGAAGTCATGCTGGCATATGTATCATACATTCATCCGAGCCATCATTAGACAAATCAAGACGTCAATAACTTATGGACAATCAGTTGCTAAGTTCTGCCCCCTGCAAATAATTTTTGCTTTTCAACCAATTTTGCTAAAATTTGACACACCTGTGGCTGTTTCTCACCTAAAAGTAGACTGACCATACATCCTCTTTTCCCCGGACATGTCCTCTTTTGGGGGACTGTCCGGGGTGTCCGGGTGGAGTTTCTTAGATGCCTCAAATGTCCGGCGTTTTGTGTCAAGGTTGCGTGTATTTCCAATGTACGTACATGGTCATGATGGGTTAAAAACAAAACAAATTGTGAAGGTGTGCGCACACAGCAAGTCGTGTGGGAGGGGGAGAGACAGCGAGAGAGTTAGGTACTGAATTGATTGTCAATCAAGACATATTTGGTCAACAGCCATACAGGTCACACTGAGAGTGGCCGTATAAACAACTTTAACACTGGTACAAATATGCGCCACACTGTGAACCCACAGCAAACAAGAATGACAAACTCATTTCGGGAGAACATCCGCACCGTAGCACAGGATAAACACAACAGAACAAATACCCAGAACCCCTTGAAGCACTAACTCTTCCGGGACGCTACAATATACACCCTCCGCTACCCTATATGTGGGGGTTTCCCACATATGCGGTCCTCTCCAAGGTTTCTCAAAGTCATCATTGTCACCGACGTCCCACTGGGTGTGAGTTTTCCTTGCCCTTATGTGGGCTCTGCCGAGTATGTCGTTGTGGTTTGTGCAGCCCTTTTGATTGATATTTAATTCCTTGCTTCTTGTCTTGTTTAATAGATGTCATCAGTGTTTGAACCTGACACACCACACTTAGTGTGTGTGTGACAATCATTGGTACTTTAACTTTTAAGAGGTTTACTAACAGCGCTATCAATTTGCCAAAATAAAAAAAAATAAAAAAAAGAAGGGCTTCACGGTGGGAGAGGGGTTAGTGCGTCTGCCTCACAATACCAAGGTCCTGCAGTCCTGGGTTCAAATCCAGGCTCGGGATCTTTCTGTGTGGAGTTTGCATGTTCTCCCCGTGAATGCGTGGGTTCCCTCCCGGTACTCCGGCTTCCTCCCACTTCCAAAGACATGCACCTGGGGATAGGTTGATTGGCAACACTAAATTGGCCCTAGTGTGTGAATGTGAGTGTGAATGTTGTCTGTCTATCTGTGTTGGCCCTGCGATGAGGTAGCGACTTGTCCAGGGTGTACCCCGCCTTCTGCCCAATTGTAGCTGAGATAGGCGCCAGCGCCCCCCGCGACCCCAAAAAGGGAATAAGCGGTAGAAAATGGATGGATGAATGGAAAAAAAAAGAAAAAGTAATAGCAGATGCAACACAGTAGGGGTGCACGTTTTGACATTTTTATTTTGCATCAAGAGTTATTTTACGGTGTGTCCTCATTTTTTCCACATGATGTTAAAAATTCTAATGTTACCCTGAGACTTTTAAATAACGACACAGGTGGAGGTGACCAAGGCCTCGGTGTCTGATGCTGTGGGACGCCTCCAGCCACACTGCACCATTCCTCGCCCTAATTAAGAATTCACTGGCCACTAACGATGAGCTGTGACCTCCATTTCCCGCACCTTCGCCCCCCCCATCCCCCTGTTGTGCACTAAATCAGCCTGGAGTGATAACCTCGACACGCGCACGCCAAGAAACGCACATTAACGGCAGCGGGAGTGAAGAAAAAGAAGAGAAAGGGAGCGGGCACTCTTCCAAGCAGCCGCAGAAAGAGGGAGAGGAGGAGTGGCTTTAATAGGGAGCCTTGGGGAACGCCTCCTGGGATAAACACATCAAACCACACACCGGCGTTGCCCCCGCTGGGACTCAGCAGCAGCAAGCATTAATCCCCTCCGAGGTTGCACTATGGCATTCCCCGCGTGCCGGAACGCTGAGCCCTGTAACGTTCCTCGGAGAATGTGTTCCCGTACATCACTGCAGACTATCTGGAATGAAACATATTTTATTGTAAAGGGGCAACTAAAGTGCAACACATAATTCACATTAAGATACAACATATTTCTGTTTCTGGCGGCTTGCAGCTTTACTGTTTGAAAATGAACACACTGTAGACAATACATTAGCTACACCTCCAACCCATTCATCCATCCATTACCTACCGCTTGTCCTTTTCAGGGTTGGGGCAGGTTAAGCTTTTCAATCTGGCCCGCCGGACATTCGCAATTTTTTTTTTTCTTTAGATATTTTAGATCAGGGGTGGGCATTACGTCGATCGCGATCGACTGGTCGATCTCGGAGGGTGTGTCAGTCGATCTCAAGCCAGGCATTAAAAAATATACATAAAAATGAGCAATCATCAATCATACCAAGACTTCACTTTCGTCAGTTGTTTGACATTCTCGGCACCCGAGGATCTTGTGAGATGACCGCTGGCTGCTGCGAGCTCATATTTAAGAAAAAAATCACTAACAGGGCGGACGCAGAGAAACACATTTTATTTCTAGAGACTCCGTACCTACTGTCAAAACTCTAAAGACTGACAGCACAGTTCCTGTCTTCACCATAAGAGACCTGTTTCATCCTGCCTGTGCTAACAAAATAAGAGTCTCAGAAAGCTAGCGTGCACAAGCTAGCAAGCTACAGAGTTTGATGCCAATGTATTTCTCCCCCGCCCTCAGCGACCGCTTTCTCACTTGCTTGCCCACCCGCACACTCACTGACGTCACTCACCTGCTGCCAGACATTAAAGGGCCACACACATATGCTACTCTCATAACAAAGTGTTTAAAAACGAGTATGCAAGTTGGACAAATGAGATGCCAAATCCAACCACTTTCATGTGGTATTGGACAGAAAGGAGGACTTTTTTTTTCCTCCATTTGAAAATGCGGACGTTATCAGCACCACTGTCTAATTCCAATCAATGCAAGTCATCAGAATCAAATACACCAACTTATATTCTTGTCTTCATGAAAGAAAGGAATCTATGTGTGTTAAACATGCTTGTATTATCATTAAACACCATTAACTTGTTAACAAAAATGTCTCTTTCATGAATAAATAAATATAGATTATAAATAGGAATGAGGTAGATCTCCTCGACTTGGTCAATTGAAAAGTAGCTCACCTGCAGAAAAAGTGTGAGCGCCCCTGTTTGAGATGGAAAGTGTAGCTGCCATTATGATGTTTTCTGATGGCCGTAAGTCTTCAACTATAAAAAGTATTTCAATGGTTGGAATCTGCGCTTTTGGATGATATACCAGTTACTGTGGTCATCTACGTCAGTGGTTCTCAACCTTTTTTCAGTGATGTACCCCCTGTGAACATTTTTTTAATTCAAGTACCCCCTAATCAGAGCAAAGCATTTTTGGTTGAAAAAAAGAGATAAAGAAGTAAAATACAGCACTATGTCATCCGTTTTTGAATTCATTAAATTGTATAACGGTGCAAAATATTGCTCATTTGTAGTGGTCTTTCTTGAAATATTTGGGAAAAAAGATATAAAAATAACTAAAAACTTGTTGAAAAATAAACAAGTGACTCAATTCTAAATAAAGATTTCTACACATAGAAGTAATCATCAACTTAAAGTGCCCTCTTTGGGGATTGTAATAGAGATCCATCTGGATTCATCAACTTCATTCTAAACATTTCTTCACAAAAAATGAAATCTTTAACATCAATATTTATGGAACATGTCCACAAAAAATCAACACTGAATATTGCATTGTTGCACTTCTTTTCACAGTTTATGAACTTACATTCATATTTTGTTGAAGTATTATTCAAGAAATATATTTATAAACGACTTTTGAATTGTTACTATTTCTAGAATATTTTAAAATAATGTCACGTACCCCTTGGCATACCTTCAAGTACCCCCAGGGGTACGCGTACCCCCATTTGAGAACCACTGATCTAATTAAATACTACCACCCGAACCATACTTGCCAACCTTGAGACCTCCGATTTTGGATGGAGGATAGGGGGCTGTGGTCAGAGGTAGGGTGGAGGCGAGGCGGATGGATGCAGGATTTGGGGCGTGTTTAAGAGGGGAGGAGTATATTTACAGCTACAATTCACCAACTCGAGTATTTCATACATATATATATATATATATATATATATATATATATATATATATATATATATTTCTATAAATATGTATATGTATGAAATAATTGACTTTCAGTGAATTCTAGCTATATATATTTATTTTATTATATATATAAATAAAAGAAATAGTTGAATTTCAGATGGCACCTATCAAATACACAGTAGTAAAAACACATTTGTTCTACTAACTGTACTGTGCTTGCTGGTTACTAAAAAAAACAACAACAACAACACTTACCCTTCACTATTTGAGTAACCTTTGTTCTGCCATTTGCGTACTGGCGAGCTATCTCCGAATCCGGGAACATATCCTTCACGGATTTGTTGTAGACATCCGCAAATGAAAACGGGATGTTGCTTCCAGCTATCAGCATAGCCATCTTAGTATCAGCATAAGTTACACCATCTGGTCTCCATTTTGCGAGGTGGCCCATAATACTGGGTTGTGAACGATGCTGCGCTGCGGACGCTTTGTGCTTCTCTGACCGTTCATGACTGAGTATATCCGTTCGGTCACCGTGTTCAATGGAGAAGTCTGTTCTACAAAATTTACAGGCAACATACCCCTTCCCCTTCGAAATCTCCTGGATAAATTGAAATTCTTGTTTCCTTTCGTTTTGGAACTTGCAAGCGTATTTCTTCATTTTGCTCGTCGACGGAGTCGCTATGGCTGCTTCGTCTCCTTGTGTGTGCAGTTTTTTATTAAAATCCGTCAATGTTTTAACGTGTTTGGGCAGGCAAACTGTTTATATAGTGGGAAAGCGGATGTGAAAACAGGCTGTCGTCACTCAGGTATGCATGGAGCTGGAAGGGGCGTGGCCTCCAGCTCCGGCTGAATTTCGGGAGATTTTATACACACTCAAAATAGCAACAATTCAAAAATCCTTTATGAATATATATATATTGAATAATACTTCAACAAAATATGAATGTAAGTTCATAAACTGTGAAAAGAAATGCAACAATGCAATATTCTGTGTTGACAGCTAGATTTTTTGTGGACATGTTCCATAAATATTGATGCTAAAGATTTATTTTTTTGTGAAGAAATGTTTAGAATTAAGTTGATCCAGATGGATCTCTATTACAATCCACAAAGAGGGCACTTTAAGTTGATGATTACTTCAATGTGTAGAAATCTTTATAAATGAATCACTTGTTTATTTTTCAATTTTTTAAGTTTTTAAATATTTTCATATCTTTTTTTCCAAATAGTTCAAGAAAGACCACTACAAATGAGCAATATTTTGCACTGTTATACAATTTAATACATCAGAAACTGATGACTTAGTGCTGTATTTTACTTCTTTATCTCTTTTTTTCAACTAAAAATGCTTTGCTCTGATTAGGGGGTACTTTAATTTAAAAAAAAGTTCACAGGGGGTACATCACTGAAAAAAGGTTGAGGACCACTGGACTACAACACAATTCAAAGTATAAGGCGGACATGGTTGCAGGGTTTTGGCTCTGAAAATTGCTGCTGATATTAAGTAAATAAATACCGTTCAGTAATATACATACAAAGCTTTTCCTGGTGCCAGAACGATGTCAGCGGCTTTATGGGCACGCTGCTTTTTGGCGCCGTAGCACCTGACACCGCCGTGGTCATCCGCACGCGCACAACGAGGCGGATCTCAGCATGATAGATGGCGAAAGACACAAAGGTCAGCAGTCAGCACGGCTTCACTTTGACATCACGAGGGCTTCTTTTACATCACCTTGACTCGGGAGATGGAGCTGACCCAAAGCGGTCTATTGGCCAACACGCAGCACAGGTCAGCAGCTCTTTTAAAAGGGCCAGCAGCGCTTCGCCACGCAAAAAACACTCTTTAACCGGCGCCGTGTAGCCACTTCCTGTGTCGGCACGTGAGATGGAGGAATCCCGGGAGGATCTGAGTGACATTCATCTTGTCCCTGGTTGCACATCAGCACCTCTGTCAGTGTGATATGTGCTGTATCTCCGTGATAAGATGGCCTCCGGAGGAAGTGAAATACTACACTTATTATTCACACACACACACACGAGATTGTTAAGTCGTAACCACAGCAGCGATGCACAGGATCGTCCTGAGTATTACAATTTGTACTTTATACAATAGGTTCAATGACACAGTCTACTGAGAGACAATATAAAAACATGTGTATATTTACAAAGATAATATTGCTCAATTATATGGTGGACATGTTTACTACTATGTAAAACAGCCTGCATGTTTCACTAATTAAAATATGATTTTGACCAGCATAATCAGCAAAAATACTTTATTGAATTGTATTGGGACCCTTTGGGACTATGTGACAAGAGGTGGCACTTTCGTGACCTCTGTGGTGCTTTTTGTGGACTTCTGGATCTGCCTCCCGGGAGCCTTTTGGCCATGGAGACCAGCTGCTGGGTCTCTGCCACGCCGGAGTCGGTTTGGAGGGACTGGAGGACAGGGCTGCGGAGCTGGCACTGAACGCCGGGACGGAGAGGCTTCGCGGTGTCTTGGCAGGGTGAGCAGGTGTCGGACACCTCAGTCTTCTTGGACGTATCCTCGCTCATCCCTGCGGATTGGACACTGGCCGAGAGTTGGTTGGGGGCCGAAAGTGGAGTCGGTTATCTTGGTTGCTTTGTTGGGTCTGCTCCTGTCTCTGGCCATGCTCCCTCCACCCCAGCGGACGATGGCGTGGAACACCGCAGAGGCCACCACAGCGTATATGTTTCTTTTAGTTTTTATTCATAGCTGTATGTAGAAGTTGCTGGTTGTATCCGCTGCTTTAATTTCTTTAATGTCCTTTGTCTTCTTTGATGTTTGATGTTTCCCTCTTACACACATGTGAGAGGGATGTGTACTATGGCTATGAGTTGTTGTTTTTTTCCCCATTGGCCTCAGTCTGGACCCCCTCTCCAGGGCCCAGGCTTAGACCGATTTTTTAATTATATTTTATTTTAATCTTCCCCCCACTTGTTT
>NC_084613.1:75485108-75552608 GCF_033978795.1 Nerophis ophidion
ATGGTGACGAATTAAAACAGGAAATAAGGAGGTCAAACTACAGAATGTGATATGAAAGAGGAACAAAGCAACAATATGGTGATGATCCGACCATCGGATAACAACATTCGGAATGCTAAAGTGATAGCCATATCCTTGAGAAGAGACTAGCTGTCTAGTTCAAACACCAACCTTTCGTTCGTTGCGTCTCGATTACTGTAACATATTTTTTTCAGGCCTCCCTATGTCTAGCATTAAAAGATTACAGTTGGTACAAAATGTGGCAGCTAGACTTTTGACAAGAAACAAGAACCTTTGATCATATTATGCCTCTGCTGGCTCACCTGCACTGGCTTCCTGTGCACTTAAGATGTGACTTTAAGGTTTTACTACCTACGTATAAAAAAGTGCCTGCCTGCAAATACATTTTTCTATCTGAGTTTTGTATTATTTGCAAAGCTATGTTATTTATTTTACACAGAAAAAACATTTTGCTATTTTATTTGTTATTTAATGCTGTACTACTTAAACAGGTTGAAGGCCTACTGAAACCCACTACTACCGACCACGCAGTCTGATAGTTTATGTTTCAATGATGAAATATTAACATTGCAACACATGCCAATACGACCTTTTTAGTTTACTAAATTACAATTTTAAATTTCCCGCGGAGGTTCTTGTTGAAAACGTTGCGGAATGATGACACGTTTTTGTTACGTTTCGGGTTGGAGGGGAAATATTAGCCCAGCACCACACACGGCTAAACGTCGTCTCTTTTCATCGCATAATTACACAGTATTTTGGACGTCTGTGTTGCTGAATCTTTTGCAATTTCTTCAATTAATAATGGAGACTATAAAGAAGAATGCTGTTGGTGGAAAGCGGTGGATTACAGCTGCTTTTAGCACCGAAACACAGCCGGTCTTTCTTTGTTTGTTAACACAGAGCGGTCAAGCGAACATGTTTCTCTACGTCAACCAGCAAGTTTTTTGGATGGGAAAATTGTGATATTAAGTCGTGTCTTACCGGAGACTTCAGTGGATTATGCGACTTCCTCCTGCAGCTCAAAAAGGCAGCTGTGATCTTGGCTCCTCCATTGGCTTCTCTGAGAGACACTGGCGTTCACTGCAGCCATCCGACTTTCAGGTATGACTTTACAATCTCACTAAAACACTATCAAAACAATAAGCAGATAAGGGATCTTCCGGAATTATCCTAGCAAATGTATCTAATTACATCTGAAACGGACCCACTTGGAGTAGTCGCTTTTTTTTTTTTGTGCTTCACTCTAACTTTCCTCATCCACGAATCTTTCATTTTCGGTCAAATTAATGGGGAAATTATCGCTTTCTCGGTCCGAATAGCTCTTACTGCTGGTGGCTCCCATCATAAACAACGTGAGGATGTGAGGAGCCCTCACACCGGTGACGTCACGCGCACATCATCTGCTACTTCCGGTAAAGGCGAGGCTTTTTTAATAGCGACCAGAAGTTGCAAACTTTATCGTCGATGTTCTCTACTACATCCTTTCAGCAAAAATATGGCAATATCGCGAAATTATCAAGTATGACACAGAATGGACCTGCTATCCCCGTTTAAATAAGACAATCTCATTTCAGTAGGCTTTTAAACTGGGTAATAAAAGTGCCCCTGATTGTTTACAGTACAGTTGTCATTCACTTCAATTTCACTGCACATCGCCCAGCCCTATGTGTAAGTGTCTGGAAAGACAACAGATGCAGGTCGTATCTTAAATTTTGGCGTTAAGCCAAACATGTAAGCCATCACCTTTGCATACCGAGGTCCACTTTTATTGGGGTTTTTTTCCACGAGAACTAATCCAATTCACACGCAATTGTCAATGCTAAAGGGCCCTATGTTACCAGATCAGTGGCCTTGGGGTTAGAGTCGCCCTGAGACTGGGAGGTCGTGAGTTCAAAGACTACAAAAAATGGGACCTATTGCCTCCCTGCTTGGCACTCAACATCAAATAGTAAATGGGTTGTACTTGTATAGCACTTTTTCTACCTCTTTTTAAGGAGCCCAAAGCGCTTTGACAGTATTTCCACATTCGCCCATTCACACACACATTCACACACTGATGGCGGGAGCTGCCATGCAAGGCGCTCATCAGGACCCATCAGGAGCAAGGGTGAAGTGTCTTGCCCAAGGACACAACGGACGTGACTAGGATGGTAGAAGGTGGGGATTGAACCAATAACCCACAGATTGCTGGCAAAGCCACTCTACCGACTTCGCCACGCCGTCCCCTATCAAGGGTTGGAAATGGGGGTGAAATCACCAAAATGATTCCCGAGCGCGGCACATACTGCTGCTCACTGCTCCACTCATGGGGATGGGTCAAATGCAGAGGACACATTTTACCACACCCAGTGTGTGTGTGTGTGACAATCGTTGAGACTTTAACTTTGACTTTTAACGATGTTATTATGTGACCAGACTGAAAGAGCTACTATTTAAACTGGTGGTTTGCTTTTTCCAAGATGAATATAAACATTCACCACATGGAAAACGTAATTATAATTAATTAATCATCTCAGTCACAGTCATTAGGTTTGGTTGCCATCAGCACTTCGGTCATCAACAATTATATCATCAGAGAAATGGACATTAAAACAGTGTAGGTGTGACTTAGTAGGATATGTACAGCGAGCAGTGAACATAGTGAGTTCAGAAAACATAAGAACAAGTATATATATTTGATTATTTGCATTTGATTAATTAAAATCCGGGGAGGTGGTATCTTGTGGGGGGAGGATGTTAGTCTAGGGATGGAGTTGCCTGGAGATGTTCTTTTAGTGCGGTTTTCGAAGGAGGATAGAGATCCACTTACTTTAACACCTATTGGGAGTGCATTCCACATTGATGTGGCATAGAAGGAGAATGAGTTAAGACCTTTGTTAGATCGGAATCTGGGTTTAACGTGGTTTGTGGAGCTCCCCCTGGTGTTATGGTTATGGCAGTCAGTTACTTTATGGACTCGCCTTCATATTTCTAGTGGTTAGCTCCGAGCTACGAAACCCTTTATTATGAGGCTGGCTGCGGCGCGTTCTTTCTGACGTCACGTCTTGTCTGGGCGAGGTCTTTCTGGTGTCACTTCCTCTCCGAACTCACTTTGTAAACGATCAATGAGTCCATACAAGGCTAAGTGCCGAAGATTCAAGAATTACACGGCTGACTTACCCGTGTAAAAATCTGTCCGAGGAGGGGGACCTTAAACGCTGGTTTAGTGTGGCTGAAACGGGGACTGGGCTAAATAATTATTCGTTTAAGGGCTTAAACGACTTAGTGTAGACATGGCCTTAGATTCTTAGATCCTTAAAGTGTGCGGCACTCAGTGGAATTGGTTGATTGATTGATTGAAATTTTTATTAGTAGGTTGCAAAGTACAGTACATATTCTGTAAAATTGACCACTAAATGGTAACACCCGAATAAGTTTTTTAACTTGTTTAAATTGGGGTCCACGTTAATCAATTCACGGTACAAATATATACTATCAGCATAATACAGTCATCACACAAAATAATTCTAAAGGCCAATCTTTACTGTGATAAAATGGAAACCAAGGTAATCAAAAAGGTCAACCAAAGAACGAGATTCCTCTACAGAATCTCCTCTCTGGTCAACAAAAGCCCCTTGAATTCATTCAACCCTTTTTCGTTTACGCTTGCACCTCCTGGTACCCCAGCACCTACAAACCCCTCAAATCTAGACTCCAAAAATCCCAGAACAAGCTAGTCTGGTTACTTTTAGACCTCCACCCCAGATCACACCTCACTCCAGCCCACTTCTCCAAAGTGGGCTTACTCAGGTTGGAGGGCAGAGTAAAACAACTTGCACTGAGCCTAGTCTATAAAATCCGCTACACCTCCCTGATACCAAAGTACATGTCAAACTACTTCCTTAACGTAAATGACCGCCATAACCACAACACCAGGGGGAGCTCCACAAACCACGTTAAACCCAGATTCCGATCTAACAAAGGTCTTAACTCATTCTCTTTCTATGCCACATAAATGTGGAATACACTCCCAGGTGTAAAAGTAAGTGCATCTCTATATTTCTTCAAAACCGCTCTAAAACAACACCTCCAGGCAACTTCAACCCTTTACTAATACCCTCCTCCATTCACATCCCACCTCCCCGGATTGTAAATAACCAAATTTAAATAATGAAATGTATTTCTAATGTATTTACTTGTTCTTATGCTATCTGAACTCACTATGTTCTCTGCTGGCTGTACATATCCTACTAAGTAAGACCTACACTGTTTCAATGTCCACATTTCTCTGTTGATGCAATTGTTGATGACTGAAGAACTGATATCAACCAAAGCTATATAATGTAAATAATTCAATGTATATACTATGGTTATTAACTTGTGTGATGACTGTATTATGTTGATAGTAAATATTTGTACCATGAATTGATTAACGTGGACCCCAATTTAAACAAGTTGAAAAACTTATTGGGGTGTTACCATTTGGTGGTCAATTGCACGGAATATGTACTGTACTGTGCAATCTACCAATAAAAGTTTCAATCAGTCAATCAATCAAATTATTTACAATTCGGGGGGTGGGTTAGGTTGGGTTGCTATCAGCATATTTCCGTCATCAACAATTTCTTCATCAGAAAAATGGACATTAGAACAGTGTAGGTCTCACTTAGTAGGATATGTACAGCGAGCGGTGAACATAGTGAGCTCAGAAAGCATCAGAACAAGGTTTGGACGCCCACTATGACGTTACGTAGAGCTCCACATAGTATGGGTTCACGGGTCGCGAGTTTGAAACCCTTGCTTTATACACTACGAAAGATTAGATCCCGCCTAATTAAGTTATGAAATTCTGTTCATAACTTTTATGGACAGAATTTCTAGGCGCAGTCAAGGCGTTGAGGGGTTCCGGTTTGGTAACCGCAGGATTAGGTCTCTGCTTTTTGCAGACAATGTGGTCCTGATGGCTTCATCTGACTGGGATCTTCAGCTCTCACTGGATCGGGTTGCAGCCGAGTGTGAAGCGACTGGAATGAGAATCAGCACCTCCAAGTCCGAGTCCATGGTTCTCGCCCGGAAAAGGGTGGAATGCCATCTCCGGGTTGGGGAGGAGACCCTGCCCCAAGTGGAGGAGTTCATGTACCTAGGAGTCTTGTTCACGAGTGAGGGAAGAGTGGATCGTGAGATCGACAGGTGGATCGGTGCGGTGTCTTCAGTAATGCGGACGTTGTACCGATCCGTTGTGGTGAAGAAGGAGCTGAGCCGGAAGGCAAAGCTCTCAATTTAACGGTCGATCTACGTTCCCATCCTCACCTATGGTCATGAGCTTTGAGTCATGACCGAAAGGATAAGATCACGGGTACAAGCGGCTGAAATTTGTTTCCTCCACCGGGTGGAGAGGAGCCAGATGAGGTGGTTCGGGCATCTGGTCAGGATGCCACCCAAACTTCTCTTTAGGGAGGTGTTTAGGGCACGTCCAACCGGTAGGAGGCCACGGGGAAGACCCAGGACACGTTGGGAAGACTATGTCTCCCGGCTGGCCTGGGAACGCCCCGGGATCCCCCGGGAAGAGCTAGACGTAGTGGCTGGGGAGCGGTAAGTCTGGGTTTCCCTGCTTAGGCTGTTGCCCCCGCGACCCGACCTCAGATAAGTGGAAGAAGATGGATGGATAGATCCCGCCTCTGTCACGGCTTTGAGACTAACACCAGAAGGTGTAAAATTGCAGGTTGGACTTTATGTTGATGTCATTTGTACAGAAGAGCGACAAGAAAAATGTTATCGTAAAAAAGGGACACGGTAAGTCTTGGTGGAGGTAACGATTGCTTCCCTGTCCTCACCTTCAGGTGCAGCTTGGCTGGCGTCCAACAAGAAGACGACCGCATAGACTACGATCAAGACGCTCTCACCGCTACATTGAGTTAAGATCCCGGCTACCCTTTTGGATCCGATTGGTGTATTGATCGTCGATTTTCATCAGCAGTCAGTACTGAGGTACGGCACGGAGGGGGGCCATGAATCTGACGCCCAAGCAGAACATCGCAGCACATAACTTACGCCACCAAAACAACATCCGGCCTCAACCTGTCGGGGCCGGGGCAGGCTAGTAAATTGCGAGCTAGTTAGCGGTGACAGAGGGGCGCCCGAGTCGAAGCGCCGCGTGGAAAGGAAGATGCAAAAATGTCACAGGGGGTCCCAGGAAGCAGTGTCACGCTGACCTTCCATAACGCTGAATAAGCATTTGTCATTAGCCACTCTCATGCAAAATCCTTTATTTTACCCTGGAAATTTGCAAATGCAAATGTTTCAGAGTAGAGTCAAAAAAAACAAGCTGAGTTTATTTATTAACTCTAAAGGCTTTAGTGGCCACATGCGTGGACAGCACTGTTTAGCTCTTATTTCCAAAACTGTGTACTCTACTGCAGTGGTTCTCAACCTTTTTTCAGTGATGTACCCCTTGTGTACATTTTTTTAATTCAAGTACCCCCTCATCAGAGCAAAGCATTTTTGGTTGAAAAAAAGAGATAAAGAAGTAAAATACAGAACTATGTCATCAGTTTCTGATTTATTAAATTGTATAACAGTGCAAAAATATTGCTAATTTCTAGTGGTCTTTCTTGAACTATTTGGAAAAAAAGATACAAAACTAACTAAAAACTTGTTGAAAAATAAACAAGTGATTCAATTATAAATAAAGATTTCTACACATAGAAATAATCATCAACTTAAGTGCCCTCTTTGGGGATTGTAATAGAGATCCATCTGGATTCAGGAACTTAATTCTAAACATTTCTTCTAAATCGTTCATATCAATATTTATGGGACATGTCCACAAAAAAATCTAGCTGTCAACACTCAATATTTGCATTGTTGCATTTATTTTCACAGTTTATGAACATACATTCATATTTTGTTGAAGTATTATTCAATAAATATCTCTATTAAGGATTTTTGAATTGTTGCTATTTTTTATAATATTTAAAAACAATCTCAAACTTGGCATACCTACCCCCAGGGGTATGCGTACCGCCATTTGAGAACCACTGCTCTACTGAATTGGGGTCTTATGGCCGCTTATGTGGACACTTATACTGCCATCTGGTGGTGTTAGAAGAGTATAGCATACAATGGAATTTGGGAAAAAAAAAGTGTAAAAATAAGAATTAGCATGTCACTACACATGAAGTACACATTTGTTACTTATGGACTAAGTACATCATATCAAAAGATGATTCTTAGTTTTTATTCTAATTGGGATCCAATAATCCCAAATAGCAAAGAGAATTAAAAAAACATGTAAACAAACAGTTTGGGCCTTAAGAGATTTTTTAAAGGAGGTACTTAGCACCACATTCTGGGACTCCATACAGAAGAAGTCCCGAAGTGACACCCATCACACCCTAAACCCAAGGTCGCCGTCCCCATACACTCACACTTGGTATGTTTACATGCAGTAAAAACTAGCTTTTTTAAAACATGTAATACCACACTAAATTATGTTTTTGGTTTTCAAAAATTACTTATTATTATTGTTTTATTTTAAAAGTGCCAACAAAGTAAATATAGCGTATTTATATATATAAGGTGCACTGCCAATGAGCGGGTCTAGTCAGGTCTGTTTTCATGCAAAGGGCACACCGGATTATCCATCCATCCGTCCATCCATTTTCTACCGCTTGTCCCTTTTTGGGGTGGCGGGGGTTGCTGGAGCCTATCTCAGCTTCATTTGGGCGTAAGACGGTGTACACCCTGGACAAGTCGCCACCTCATTGCAGCACACCAGATTAAAGAGCGCATTAAAGGGGTCATATCATTTTAATTTTTTTTCTAAATGTAAAACACTTCTTTGTGGTCTACATAACATGTAATGGGGGTTCTTTGTTTATAGATTATGTTTTACAGATCAACTTCAATCCACTTTCTGACAGTCTCTACAGGATGCGCCTATTTGATGGGGGTCTTATATACGTGGTTCACCTTCGGCAGCGTCTTCTCCCCGTCATCTTTGTTGTAGCGGTGTAGCGTGCAAGGACGGGAATGGAAGAAGAATCAAAAGATGGAGATAACTGTTTTAATGACATTCAGACTTTACTTAAATCAATATCGGAGCCGCATTTTCTCATCTGTGGCTCACTAGTGCAATAACAACGCCGGAAATGTGTCACGTGAAAAAACATCCGCTTTTATGGAGAGTTTACTAACAGATATAAGTAAGTATGTATAACTTTACACTACTTTATATTAGAAATGTCAAGGAGGGGGTGGTGGTGGGGGGGTTGTTCCCCCAGGATGCAAACGGATCACTCCGGACAGGACTTGATAGTAGAGACTTGATTTAATCTTGAACAAAAACTCAAAGAGGTACAAAAAACGGAAAACAAGGCTAAGGAACAAGGTGCCGATCGCACTTGAAGCTAAATACTTAGCATAAACTATGGACTGTAACACTCAGGGAACTGTGGCATGAAACTAGCAAGACTTACTTGGCAAGATAGCAAAACCTACGTGGACAGAGCATAAATCGAACAATGACGCCAGGCCGACTGACTGGCAAAGACAAGCTTAAATAATGCCTCTGATTAGTGCTCGAGACGCAGGTGAGCGGGCAAGCACTAATCAGAGACAGTTGAACACAATGAGTAACCCTGGCAACCAAAACAATCTCAGGTGTCATATACAGGAACTAAAGGAGTCCAAAACAAACAGAAAACTAACAAAAAAACATGATCCAGACCACAGATCATGACAAGAAATGGCAACAGCGGAGGATGAATGTCACATAACAAGTAGATAGAGAAAAAGGAGAAGCTTATCGACTATGGTGTTGCCACGTACTACAAAGGCGGACTTGCGCAAAATTTCAGGACTCATGCAGATCCTAAATACAAATCAGCAGGTACCAGAAGGTATGAAAAGTTGCTTTTGCATAATATTGGGAAACAAAATGGCAGATAATATGTCTTACCTTATACACACACCATAATAATACTTGTATGTTGAAGCACGTACTATCCATCAGGCGGTGCGGCTTCATTGCTTACAAAAGTCGTACTTAAACACTTTGATGGATTTTTGAGTGCCGTATGTGATGCTCTATATTTTCCATGGAACACATAAAATGTTTACTTGACTCATTTTGAAGTCTACACATATCTGTTATGTGTGACTGCCATCA
This sequence comes from Nerophis ophidion, assembly GCF_033978795.1. Lineage (NCBI taxonomy): Eukaryota > Metazoa > Chordata > Actinopteri > Syngnathiformes > Syngnathidae > Nerophis > Nerophis ophidion. Next base: position 75,494,281 of record NC_084613.1, read on the forward strand.
TATTGCAGTCTACAAATATCTCTTATGTGTGACTGCCATCCACTGGTCACACTTATCATTCACCATGTACCAAATTAAATCAAGGTTGGCAAGCACAACCAAAATTATTCAGTACATTAGGCACACCGGGTTATGAGGTGCCAATCGAGTTTTGAGAAAATTAAAGGATTTAAAGTACGCTCTAAAGTCCGAAAAATACGGTAAAGTGGACAGAGTATGATTTTAAATGATCATATGACCTGTTATTATTATCAGTGTCGGCGAATTACGTTTAAAAAGGAATTAATAGTTATTTATTATTATAGTAACTCGTTACTTTCCTAAAAGAGTAATCACAATTCCAACGGAATTACTCTTTAATAAATGTAATTAATTAATAAGTAAAGTAGCTATTGTGTTATTTAAAAAAAAAGAAAGTCAAATAATACCTGTCATATGCAGTTGAGCGATGTATCATGAGAGCAGTGTGCGCGTGTAGTTTAAGCATTGGATACCTCTTTACCTGCACACTGCCTCCCGCTGTTTCCAACATCTACAAAGCAATTAGCTACCGGCTGCCACCTACTGATATAGAAGAGTGTTACACTGTTACTCTGCCGAGCTCATGACAGCACCGACACACAACAAAAACACATAATTTGTAGACTAGAATTACTGGTTTGCAAAAAATATTTTTAACCCAAATTGTTGAAATTAGATAATCTCCCACGGCACACCACACTTTATATCACGGCACAGTGGTTGAAAAATACTGGTGTAGGTAGTTGGACGTTGTCGATTTGATATAGGACACTTAATTATGGAACATTCACAAATATATGTATTTTCTATAAATGTTTAGGACAGTGTTTTTCAACCACTGTGCCGCGGCACACTAGTGTGCTGTGAGATACAGTCTGGTGTGCCGTGGGAGATTATCTAATTTCACCTATTTGGGTAATGAAAGTTTGCAAATGTGTCGGTGCTGTCTAAAGATCGACAGAGTAACCGTGTAATACTCTTCCATATCAGTAGGTGGCAGCAGGTAGCTAATTGATTTGTAGATGTCGGAAACAGCGGTAGGCAGCGTTCAGGTAAAAAGGTGTCTAATGCTTAAAGCAAAAATAAACAAAAGGTGAGTGCCCCTAATAAAAGGCATTGAAGCTATGCAGAACGGAACTACATAAATCTGAACTGGCTGCAAAGTGAACAAAAACAGAATGCTGGACGACAGCAAAGACTTACTGCGGAGCAGAGATGCCGTCCACAAAGTACATCCGAACATGACACGACAATCAACAATGTCCCCTCAAAGAAGGATTAAAAACCCTAAATCACAAATGGCTCAAAGGACTGCACAAACCACTACGGCTACGACATCCTCGGGAGAACCCACATAAGGGCAAGGAAAACGTCGGTGACAATGATGACTATGAGAACCGTGGAGAGGACCACAAATGTGGGCAATACCCCCCCCTTAGGGGACCGAAAGCAATGGATGTCGAACTGGTCTAACATGATACTAAATCCATAGTGGATCCGACACAGCCGCGAGAGTTCAGTTCAAAGCGGATCCAAGACAGCAGCGAGAGTCCCGTCCACAAGAAACCATCCCAAGCGGAATCGGATCAGCAGCGCAGAGATGTCCCCAACCGATACACAGGCGAGCGGTCCATCCTGGGTCCCGACGAGCGGTCCATCCTGGGTCCCGACTCTGGACAGCCAGTACTTCATCCATGGCTATCGGACTGGACCCCCTCCACAAGGGAGGGGGGGGGGACAGAGGAGAAAAAGAAAAGAAGCGGCAGATCAACTGGTCTAAAAAGGAGGTCTATTTAAAGGCTAGAGTATACAAATGAGTTTTAAGGTGAGACTTAAAACTCGAGTACTGGAGCCCGAACAGAAAACCCTCTATAGCCCGCAGACTTGTTTTGGGCTTTAGGAATCACTAATAAGCCGGAGTCCTTTGAACGCAGATTTCTTGCCGGGACAAATACCAAAAAAAGAGAAAAAGCCACCAAAATAGGAGCACAAGACAAGAACTAAAACACTACACACAGGAAAACAGCAAAAAAGTCTAAATAAATCACGGTGTGGCATGACAGGTGGTGACAGTACACCTACTTTGAGACAGGAGCTATAGTCATGCACGCTTGGTTATGATTAAAAGTCATATCTAAAAATCCCGACTTTTTACTGTCAACTGAGTTTAATTTTTTAATATCTGCTGGTGGTGTGCCTCCGCTTTTTTTCAACGCCAAAAATGTGCCCTGGCTCAAAAAAGGTTGAAAAACACTGGTTTAGGATGTCAATCTTTTATCATTTATATGTTGAAAAAACGGGAAAAAAATCTTCAAACATTCAAAAACTTCGGGTGCCCCACTTACCACGCCACTTTGTCTCACCAGTATTAGAGTGTGTGGAAATGTGCAAACAAATATAAAAATAGAACCTTCCACAAGAGAAACAATCCCAGCGAAGATCACCTTGAAAAGACGAGAGCGCACACATGTCAGGAGGATAAAGGTCAGGAAGCAAGCTGCTACACGAGGGAGAGACGCAATCTGGACGATGAAAATCAGCACATATCCAGAGACTCAAAATTATTCTTTTAACGGGGAACATTATCACCAGACCTACGTAAGCGTCAATACATACCTTGATGTTGCAGAAAAAAGACCATATATATTTTTTTAACCTATTTCCGAACTCTAAAAGGGCGAATTTTGGCGAATTAAACGCCTTTCTATTATTTGCTCTCGGAGCGATGACATCAGAATGTGACGTCACCTAGGTAGTCAACGCCATTTTCTCCACCACATTTACACGCAGCCAGTCAAATCAGCTCTGTTATTTTCCGTTTTTTCGACTGTTTTCCGGTACCTTGGAGACATCATGCCTCGTCGGTGTGTTGTCGGAGGGTGTAACAACACGATCAGGGACGGATTCAAGTTGATTTACGTAGAATGTGCATCGATTAGCACGGCATGCTAATCGATGCTAACATACTATTTAGGCTAGCTGTATGTACATATTGCATCATTGTGCCTCATTTGTAGTCAATCAATCAATCAATTTTTACTTATATAGCCCTAAATCACTAGTGTCTCAAAGGGCTGCACAAACCACAACACAAACCAAGGAAAACTCACACCCAGTGGGACGTCGGTGACAATGATGACTATGAGAACCTTGGAGAGAACGAAAGCAATGGATGTCGAGCGGGTCTAACATGATACTGTGAAAGTTCAATCCATAATGGATCCAACACAGCCGCGAGAGTCCAGTCCAAAAACGGATCCAACACAACATTCTATTCTATTCTATGTACAGTAAATGGCAGTATTGTCTTGTTTTAACAGTGTCACAAATTCACAACATTGGAGTTTACGTTGTTGTGTGTTATTACCGCGCTGGGAAGACGTTAATGAAACTGCCTAACAATAAACCCACATAAGAAACCAAGAACTCGCCCTCGATCATTCTACAGTTATAAAGTCATTGGGCGGACACGTTTTTTCGGGAAATTTTCGGGAGAAAATTTGTCCCGGAAGGTTTTCAGGGGAGGCGCTGAATTTCGGGGGTCTCCCGGAAAAACCATGAGGGTTGGCAAGTATGCGGGGGGCACTGGTGCCTATCTCAGCTACAATCAGGCGGAAGGCAGTGTACACCCTGGACAAGTCACCACCACATCACAGGGCCAACACATATAGACAGTCCCATTTTTAGCCATATTTGCATCCATCCTTTCCCTCATCCACATTTAATGCCAAACAAACAATTACCCATCAACGGATTTAAGTTGCTCCAGTATCAAGAGATGCGAAAATCCCTCGTTTGGCCCGCACATTTTCCCGGCAATGCTACGAAAGATATGGGACAGAGATGAATGGATACCCTGCGACACTCAATCCAGATGCATTCGCAACGATAAAGTCAACGAAATCACAAAGGCAAGTTTTGTTGATGTCATTGACTTATGGGCTAATCAGACATATTTGGTCGCGGCATGACTGCCAGTTAATCGATGCTAACATGCTATTTAGGCTAGCTGTATGTACATTTGTAGCTGTATTTGTATCCAGCGTTTCCCTCCACCCACATTTAATGCCAAACAAACAATTACCCATCAACGGATTTAAGTTGCTCCAGTATCAAGAGATGCGAAAGTCCCTCGTTTGGCCCGCATATTTTCCCGGCAATGCTACGAAAGACATGGGACAGAGATGAATGGATACCCTGCGACACTCAAAGCAGATGTATTTCCAACGATAAAGTCAACGAAATCACAAACGTGAGTTTTGTTGATGTCATTGACTCATGTCCTAATCAGACATATTTGGTCGCGGCATGACAGCCAGCTAATCGATGCTAACATGCTATTTAGGCTAGCTGTATGTACATTTGTAGCTGTATTTGCATCCAGCATTTCCCTCCACCCACATTTACTGCCAAACAAACACTTACCAATCCACGGATTTAAGTTGCTCCAGTGTGAATGCAAAAGTCCCGATCGCTTGGTCCGCACATTTTACCGGCAATGCTAAGGCAGACATGGCCGAATAGCGTCAATAGCTATTTGCTCAATAGCTTCAGTTTCTTCTTCAATTTCGTTTTCGCTATCTGCCTCCATACTCCTACCATCCGTTTCAATACATGCGTAATCTGTTGAATCGCTTAAGCCACTAAAATCCGTGTCTGAATCCGAGCTAATGTCGCTATATCTTGCTGTGGTATCAGCCATGTTGTTTGTATTGGCATCACTGGATGACGTCACAGGAAAATGGACAGTGGCTTCGCAGATAGCGAAAATCAGGCACTTTAAAGCCTTTTTTCGGGATATTCCGGGACGGGTAAAATTTAGAAAAAAACTTCGAAAAATAAAATAAGCCATTGGGAACTGATTTTTATTGGTTTTAACCCTCCTGATATTGTGATAATGTTCCCCTTTAAGCTGGCGATCTAGAACCAGCAGAGGCACTGTTGAATAAAGCCCTAATTAACTATGAGGGAGTAGAGCTACATGCATTAGAAACAGGAGTTCAGAACATTCACAGGGCGATTCTTGCAGCATTAAACGGAATCCTCCTGACTCGAAGCAGTGAGATTTGCAGGTGAGCGTGCATCTTCTGCAGGGAGGGATTGCGGCATACCAAGCAGCGACCGAATGTGTTTGCCGCCAGAGCGAGAAGATTGATGGGGGCGACAAATCGCGAAGTCGCCAGAGGAGCAGCAAGGGAGGAGGGGGGGGGGGGGAGGGGTTGGTTCCGGTCACTAAATCAGCGGCGTCAAACATTCATAACCGGGTTACAACTCCTAATTCACACGCTCCAGTGGCAGACAGTTCAATTTGTGGACTACCCGCCAGCCAGGTGGCATCAAGACATCATGCGGTCGTAAAAGACGGACGTGGCGAAGGAAGTTTGTTGGATGAGGTCCTCAACTTACAGTAGGCATGCAGAATTACATAACATATTTCATCAAACAGACAAAGACATCACATTTTTTTCATCTATTTTTGCAAAACAGGCTACAATAATAATATCAATCAATCAATCAATGTTTACTTATATAGCCCTAAATCACTAGTGTCTCAAAGGGCTGCACAAACCACTACGACATCCTCGGTAGGCCCACATAAGGGCAAGGAAAACTCACACCCAGTGGGACGTCGGTGACAATGATGACTATGAGAACCTTGGAGAGGAGGAAAGCAATGGATGTCGAGCGGGTCTAACATGATACTGTGAAAGTTCAATCCATAATGGATCCAACACAGTCGCGAGAGTCCAGTCCAAAGCGGATCCAACACAGCAGCGAGAGTCCCGTTCACAGTGGAGCCAGCAGGAAACCATCCCAAGCGGAGGCGGATCCGCAGCGCAGAGATGTCCCCAGCCGATACACAGACGAGCAGTACATGGCCACCGGATCCGACCAGACCCCCTCCACAAGGGAGAGTGGGACATAGAAGAAAAAGAAAAGAAACGGCAGATCAACTGGTCTAAAAAGGGAGTCTATTTAAAGGCTAGAGTATACAAATGAGTTTTAAGGTGAGACTTAAATGCTTCTACTGAGGTGGCATCTCGAACTGTTACCGGGAGGGCATTCCAGAGTACTGGAGCCCGAACGGAAAACGCTCTATAGCCCGCAGACTTTTTTTGGGCTTTGGGAATCACTAATAAGCCGGAGTCCTTTGAACGCAGATTTCTTGCCGGGACATATGGTACAATACAATCGGCAAGATAGGATGGAGCTAGACCGTGTAGTATTTTATACGGAAGTAGTAAAACCTTAAAGTCACATCTTAAGTGCACAGGAAGCCAGTGCAGGTGAGCCAGTACAGGCGTAATGTGATCAAACTTTTTTGTTCTTGTCAAAAGTCTAGCAGCCGGATTTTGTACCAACTGTAATCTTTTAATGCTAGACATGGGGAGACCCGAAAATAATATGTTACAGTAATCGAGGCGAGATCAAATTATTATGTCAAAATAATTTCTTAATTAGTAATAATCCATCCATCTTCTTCCGCTTATCCGAGGTCGGGTCGCGGGGGCAACATCCTAAGCAGGGAAACCCAGACTTCCCTCTCCCCAGCCACTTCATCCAGCTCTTCCCGGGGGATCCCGAGGCGTTCCCAGGCCAGCCGGGAGACATAGTCTTCCCAACGTGTCCTGGGTCTTCCCTGTGGCTTCCTACCGGTTGGACGTGCCCTAAACAGCTCCCTAGGGAGGCGTTCGGGTGGCATCCTGACCAGATGCCCGAACCACCTCATCTGGCTCCTCTCGATGTGAAGGAGCAGCGGCTTTACTTTGAGTTCCTCCTGGATGTTAGAGCTTCTCACCCTATCTCTAAGGGAGAAGGAAACTCATTTCGGCCGCTTTTACCCGTGATCTTATCCTTTCGGTCAGGACCCAAAGCTCATGACCATAGGTGAGGATGGGAACGTAGATCGACCGGTAAATTGAGAGCTTTGCCTTCCGGCTCAGCTCCTTCTTCACCACAACGGATCGATACAACGTCCGCATTACTGAAGACGCCGCACCGATCCGCCTGTCGATCTCACGATCCACTCTTCCCTCACTCGTGAACAAGACTCCTAGGTACTTGAACTCCTCCACTTGGGGCAGGGTCTCCTCCCCATCCTGGAGATGGCATTCTATTTACTTATAACCAAATTTTAAATAATAATTAAAAATAATCCTATTGAATAATGGTTTAAAAAAAATGTTAATTACCAACATCAATAATATCATTTATATTTAATGTATTTGATTAGATTATTAAATAACCGCTGTGAAGAGGCGGGGCTGGCAGTCAGACGGGGAGGCAGGGCACGCCGGAGCCCGGCCCAAGATGGAGGCGTGGACGGCGAGCGGCGAGGCGGGGCGCACCGGGAGCGACGCCGCAATCGAGATCAGGTGTGTGGATCGCGCACCTGGACACATTTAACGAATCTCCTCTCGCTCTATAAAAGGGCAGCAGCAGAGGAGGGTAAGAAGGAATGAATTGGAGAGACAACAACTGAGCAAGCAGCAACGCATGCAGCAAGGAAGAGAGCGAGAGCGAGAGCGAGAGGCAGACGATGCGGACGGCTGAAAAGCGGAACCGAGGAGGGAGCGGTGAGAGCGGCAGACTTTTCTTATTGAAAAATAAATAAGTGTACACTCAATGGCTTGAGGCCGTCACACCGCATTTAATATTACTACATATTGATAATTCCATTATTATTGACGCAACTCCCATAGGGGAGATGGGCGGCGGGACAGCCCCTGGAGAGCTGCAGCCAGCCACCTTGGCCCCCACTCCCCTCCCCTTTGTTGCTATTCTCGAGATGGATGTTGTAATATGTATATGTCCTTTGCTAAGGAGTTTTTTTTCCCAGTCTCAATTTACCTTTAACTTTATGTTTTTACTAATAATTAATGATATTCATCTTTGTCAAAACACTGATCGTCTTAATGATTTCTCACAATAAATATATATTTTTAAAGACACCTGGGGACTCCGGCTTCCTCCCACCTCCAAAGACATGCACCTGGGGATAGGTTGATTGGCAACACTAAATTGGCCCTAGTGTGTGAATGTGAGTGTGAATGTTGTCTGTTCTATCTGTGTTGGCCCTGCGATGAGGTGGCGACTTGTCCAGGGTGTACCCCGCTTTCCGCCGGATTGTAGCTGAGATAGGCACCAGCGCCCCCCACCACCCCAATGGGGATAAGCGGTACTTAATGGATGGATGGATGTTTTAAATAGGTTAAAATCCAATCTGCATTTTGTTGGAATATATAGCAAATTGGACCAAGCTATTTCTAACAAAGACAAATCATGATTTCGTCTAGATTTTCCAGAGCAAAAATGTTTAAAACATTTTTAAAGACTTTGAAATAAGATTTAAATTGGATTCTACAGATTTTCTAGATTTGTCAGAATATATATATATATTTTTAATCTTAATAAGTTTGAAGAAATATTTCACAAGTATTCTTTGTTGAAAAAACTGAAGCTAAAATGAAGAATTAAATTAAAATATATTTATTATTCTTTACAATAAAAAAAAAATAATTTACTTGAACATTGATTTAAATTGTCAGGAAAGAAGAGGAAGGAATTTAAAAGGTAAAAAGGTATATGTGTTTAAAAATCTTAAAATCATTTATAATGTTGTATTTTTTCTCTAAAATTGTCTTTCTGAAAGTTAGAAGAAGCAAAGTAAAAAATAAATGAATTTATTTAAACAAGTGAAGACCAAGTCTTTAAAATATGTTCTTGGATTTTCAAATTCTATTTGAGTATTGTCTCTCTTAGAATTAAAAATGTCGAGCAAAGCGAGATCAGCTTACTAGTAAATAAATACAATTTAAAAAATAGAGGCATCTCACTGGTAAGTGCTGCTGTCTGAGCTATTTTTAAAACAGGCCAGCGAGCAACTCATCTGGTCCTTACGGGCGACCCTCTGCTGTGGAGGGAGAGTGTGATCAGCGCGCCTGCAGGAGCAAAGGTCACGGCCTCTGTCAATGGTGTTGAGAGCGGAGCACCATTGGCTAGGGGCGGAGCATGTGCTGAACGGCGAGACACAGCTGGCAGGTGATTAGATTTCACAGGTGGTACGTGGTGGTCCAATCATCTGTTGTCTTTAACAGTGAGGAGAGGTGGTGGGAGAGACTGGAGGGAAAAACATCTGAAAAGATTGTTATTTGAGTTATATGTACATTAAAACTCTGTTGAAATGGCACGCCTGGCTCCTGTGACGTGGTAAGCATGGAACGGGTAGGAAACAACTTCCACACATACATCGAAAACTTTTTTTTTTTATATATTACTAGGTTTTTTTCTAATTACAGTACATAGTTATTGCATTTCTTGAGCCTTTCTCTCTACAAATGTGTAATATTGTTAATGAGTTCAGAAGTGATGCGTTACTGTGGTTAGCAGTAAGGTCAAATGAGGGTTTGACGAAAGATAATTAGGTCACTATGGGTGATCCCTGCAAGACGATCATTTCAAGATTCAAGATTCAAGATTGTTTATGGTCATATGCACAGTTAAACAGACAGTTTGCCGTACAATGAAAATCTTACTTTGCGAGTTCACCCTTCAAGAATTCACACTGTACTTAGCTAAAAATAAACATGAAATTAAAAAAAATAAAAATGTATTTACAAGGCACAGTAAGTAAGAATTATTGCACATTCTGATTGACAGTCAACAGTATAAATATGGAGGTGACCTTGGGTCACAGAAGCAGTTAAAGTGTCTTGAGTGATCAAAGGTGAAAAGTGTCTACAGTGATGGTTCACAGTTCGGGGGTGGTCAAGGTATCTGTCTTTTATTCAAAAAGACAAAAGTAAAAATGGGGGGGGCTGGCATTCACGAGTTAGCATTCACAAGCCTGATGGCCTGTGGGTAGAAACTGTTTTTCAGTCTCGTAGTCCTGGATTTCAGGCTCCTGTATCGTCTGCCTGATGGTAGGAGGCTGAAGAGACTGTGCTGGGGGTGTGTACTGTTCTTTATGATGTTGTGTGCTCTCCTGGTGGCCCTGGTAGAGTACATGTCCTGTAGTGAGGGGCTCCTGCTATCTACCGAGCAGTTTTAATCACTCGCTGGTGTCATGCCTGTAAATCAGTTTTATGTTTGATCATGTTTATTTTTTGTCATATGCTTCCCGTTTTGCACTTCCTGGTTTTGTTTGTTTCCATAGTTACTCATTAGTTTCCACCTGGTCTCCAAGTCACGCCCCTGTCCTTAGCCTCACACCTGTTAGTAATCATCATCACAGTCATTATTTATACCAGGGGTCTGTTCGATTGATTGATTGATACTTTTATTAGTAGATTGCACAGTACAGTACATATTCCGTACAATTGACCACTAAATGGTAACACCCGAATAAGTTTTTCAACTTGTTTAAGTCGGGGTCCACGTTAATCAATTCATGGTCGGGAACCTTTTTGGCTGAGAGAGCCAAAAAGCCAAATATTTTAAAATATATTTCCGTAAGAGCCATATAATATTTGTTTTTAACACTGAACACAACTAAACTCTTGCATTTTTAAGTAAGACCAACATTTCTAGAGTATAATAGGTCTCTTATTCTTTGTAATAACATTTTTATTCTGAAGCTAACTGTGTAGGGGGCGTGGCCTGCGGGCCTGCAGCGACAGGTGCGTAGGGGGCCCACCTGGGCCTTGTTACCTGTCGCTCTGTTATAAGCAGCAGCCAGGAGGAGAGACTGGGTTGGGGCTGGAAATACTATTGCTGGAAAGCAACTGAGAGACTTATTGAAAAATAAAACAATATTGTAACCCTGAAACAGGCTCTCATGTCGGTGCTTGGGGGTCTGAAGAACCCCCAGGAGGGCAAGCCCCACAGTAACCAATAATAAATAAATAACTTCTTACCATTAACGCAACTTCTTGAACAGGTGCGGTAGCAAACAGATGGATGGATTAAAAATGCATGAGAATGTTTTATAATTTTAACATTATTTTTAACACTGTGATTACAAGTGGAATTATTCATTACTTATCGTGTTAAGCAACGTCAGCTCAGATTTATCAGAGAGCCAGATGCAGTCATCAAAAGAGCCACATCTGGCTCTAGAACCGTAGGTTCCCTACCCCTGATCTATACCATTCTGTTTCTGTCCTCGTCCTGGGAACTTTGCTTGTGTACTTGCTAAATGCTGTACCTACCGGACTTTGTATCGAACCCTCAAGATTACGCACCTACCTTTCCTTGCCACGCTGATTATTGTTTTGACCACGTCACGTAAAATGTTGTTTGTATTTATGCCTCTGTGCAAGTTTTTGTTTTTTTTTGTACCATTGATAGTATATTTTGTTTATTTGTATATAGTCATACCATTATGCTGTTTTATTTGGAGTTTAGTCTAGATTATCCGACACTGAGCGCGCCCTTTGTTTTCCCTTTTTTTTTGTATTATATTGTGTAAATAAATGAATTATGTATCTCAATTCACCCCTGGCTCGTCCCAAATTCCCTCTGCATCGAAGAAGCAAAACAAATCCAAGTCAAAGTCTTGACAGCTGGAGGGATTTCCTGTCCTTAGCAGTGCAGTTTCCATACCAGACCATGATTGAGCTGGTAAGGACACTCTCAACCGTACTTCTATAGAAGTTGCTGAGAATTTTGGGTGGCATGCTAAATTTTCTCAGCCTTCTTCGTAAGTACAGTCGCTGCTGGCCTTTCTTTATTGTTTGTTGGGTGTTGTGATCCCAGGTGAGGTCCTCGCTGATGTGGGTCCCGAGGAATTTAAAGGTTTTCACCCTGTCCACCTTATTAAAGACGTGAAAGCCAGCAGTGAAGTCTCACTCCGTGCAAACTATCGGGACCGCTTTTACAATCTATTTTTTTATGCCTACACACACAGAATTTTGTTTTAATATCCATGAGACGTTTTTCTTAGAGAATCCAAATCCCTCTTTCCTCGCTCCCTGCCAATTGATACTGACACAAGTACGGATTAAAACGACTCAGACGAGGCAAACACACCTTGTTTTCCCCTTCTTCGTCTTCCACCCACGTCTTTAAGGTTTCTATCCAGAAAGGCAGATTATGGACATCAAACATAAAAAGAAAGAGAGGGGGGGGATCTCATTTGAGATGAAAAGCGGTGTTGTCGTCCAAAAGTCCGCCTGCGCATCTTCTTTATATTCAGTAATGTTGTTTACTTACTTTTGTCAGAACGTGATTTTTCAACAAGTGCGATGCCTGTTTATTTATTTATTTATTTATTTATGCAATCGTCGTCGCACAATTTTGATAGATTTCATACAGTTTAGATGACAAATGTGTATTTCATTATTTGCCAAGTGCTTTAAACGAGCTTTAGATATAAAAAAAAAGGGATAATAAATAAAATTAGCCTGTTTTTGTGCAGTTGTTATCAGATGTGAACATTTCAACTAAAATTGTGACTAGATGTTCAGGAAACAATGGAAATTAACTCTTCAAAGGTCAAACATAAACACTTAACACAAAACATTGTAATTTCGAAACTGCACATCCATCCATCCATCCATTTTCTACCGCTTATTCCCTTTCGGGGTCGCGGGGGGTGCTGGCGCCTATCTCAGCTACAATCGGGCGGAAGGCGGGGTACACCCTGGACAAGTCGCCACCTCATCGCAGGGCCACCACAGATAGACAGACAACATTCACACACTAGGGCCAATTTAGTGTTGCCAATCAACCTATCCCCAGGTGCATGTCAATGTGCCATAATTTCATTTTCTCCTCAGATTTGTTTTTTATATTGTATTACTATATTAATTAATGTATTTTTTTGAACCAGTTTTACTATGTGTGTTGTGCTGCTATTAGGTGTGTCCACTGTTGATACAATACCCATAATAGGGATAGATATTGATCCGATATCAACAAGAATCATAGCACTGCAAAAACTGAAATCTAAGTAAGATTAAATATCTCAAATAAGGGTGATATTTGCTTATTTTATGTCTGATAAGATAATTATTCTCACTAGGCAGATTTTATGTTAGAATGTTTTTCTTGTTTTAAGGGTTTTGGTCCTAAATGATCTCAGTAAGATATTACAGGTTGTAGCTGAGATGTCACGACCTATATTGAGTAAAACATGCTTGAAACTAGAATATCAACTTTTGCAAAGCTGCGTCAACAACACCCACAAGTATAAAAGTACTTTTTTAAAGTAATAATTTCTTTATGTCAAGATAATGGCACTAGCATTTACTTAATTTAGGAATATTTTTCAACATTTTGAACAAAAAGGTCTCATATTTTTTTATTACCAAGAAAAGTGCACTTGTTATTAATGAGAATATACTTATTTTAAGGTATTTTTGATTAATTGAGGTTAGCTAATTTTACTTGTTTTGGAAAGTCTTGACAAGCCAAAATTTCTTGTTCTATTGGTAGATAATTTTGCTTACTTCAAGTAAAATACCCCACATTTTTGTATATTTTTTTCTTGTTTTTGAAGACTGACTTTTTGCAGTGTGGAAACTCAATTTACAAAACCCTCTTTTTGCGAACCTTTCTGTTTACAAACTTTGAGATCACACCAAATACAGTCGTGGTCAAAAGTTTACATGCAGTTGTAAAGAACATAATTCCATGGTTGTCTTGAGTTTCCAATCATTTCTACAACTCTTATTTTTTTAGTGATAGAGTGATTGGAGCACATACTTGGTGGTCACAAAAAACATTTATGAAGTTTAGTTCTTTTATGAATTTATTTTGGGTCAACTGACAATGTGACCAAATCTGCTGGGTCAAAAGTTTACATACAGCAATATTAATATTTGGTTACATGTCCCTTGGCCAGTTTCACTGCAAAGAGTAGCTTTTGGTAGCCATCCACAAGCTTCAGGCAAGCTTCTGGTTGAATTGTTGACCATTCCTCTTGACACAATTGGTGCAGTTCAGCTAAATGTGTTGGTTTTCTGACATGGACTTGTTTCTTCAGCATTGTCCACACGTTTAAGTCAGGACTTTGAGAAAGCCATTCTAAAACCTGTTGGAACACCCAACTGCGCCCAAGACCCAACCTCTGGGCTGATGATTTTAGGTTGTCCTGAATAATTTTTGAGGTAATCCTCCTTTTTCATTGTCCCATTTAAAGCACCAGTTCCATTGGCACAAAAATGCCCTATGTTTGTGTTGTTTTAGACCGTTGGTGTCACGGCGTGGTCTCAAAACTGCATGTCATCTGCGGCAAGCTCTACCGGCGGCTCCGCTGGCAGCGCACCAGGCCCCGCCCCTGCTCGCTCTGGCCGCATTGCGGCCACGCGTCAGGAGAAGCTGCAAGCAATCAGCAATCTGCACACCTGGGGCTAATGAGGGCAAGCAGTATAAAGACCAATCAATCAATCAATGTTTATTCATGTAATCCTAAATCACAAGTGTCTCAAAAGGGCTGCACAAACCACAACGACATCCTCGGTAGAGCCCACATAAGGGCAAGGAAAAACTCACACCCAATGGGACGTCGGTGTCCCATTGGACCAGCTGACCCGAGGATCTTTTGCCAGAAGGCATTTCACTCTTGGTAGTAAGCATCCCGTCTCTGGCTTCCCCTCCTGCAAACTTGATCTCTCCTGGTGACTTCCCTGTTCCCTTGTCTTATATCCTTTGCGTTCCTCGCAGTGTTTTTCTTGTTCCCTGTGATCGAGCTGTGTTCCTCGACTCCTCTCTGGATTTTGGACTGCCACCCTCGATCCTCGACCCCTGCTTGGACACAGACTTCGTTGCTTCTCTCCAACCTCCGACCGCTTGCTTGTCCACAAACTATCTTCTCGCTTTGCCCCTCTGGACTGACGAAAGATTCATCCAACACGCACATACAACAAACTTTGGTAATATTTACATTGTTAATCCTCCATATCATTTCACACCAAACACATAGGGTAGCATACACCTCCCACACAATCACATAACATAATAGTGTGAGTCCAGTCCATAGTGGGGCCAGCAAAAGACCATCCCGAGAGAAAACAGTAAGCCATTTAAAAAAGGTAAAGAAAAAAAACACATCATTAAACAAGTTTTTCTGCAATTCTACAGGCGTACATCTTCCCAAGAGGGGCTAGTGGACTTTACACTGATGTGTTTCTGTGTGAACTGGACATATCACCCCTTCCTCTTTCCACATTTTTTTTTTGTCAAGTCACACTTCCATCAAAGGCGTAATGAAGACACGTGCACCGACACCAGTGGAGCGTGCTCCTATATGGCAATGACTTTCCATTTTCATACCCTTGCTGATGTCGGCCTTTCCCCCCTATCCAAGTTACACAACGGGACAGGAAGGATTCCGTGCATCTGGCAGTTTGACACGAGATATCTGCTGTGACGCCCTGTTGGGAAAGAGAAGGTGGTGAGAAATCTGCTGACACTAGCGAGTGTCCATTTGTATTAGACAGATCAGCAAGGACACTATTAGCATTGGATGCTAAATTGTTTACAAGTCTTTAAGCATTTGTCTTACGGCAGTGATTCTGAAACTGTGGTACACCGATGAACTACTTACCGTATTTCCCGTAATATAAGGCACACTTAAAATCTTGTTTTTTCCTCTCAACTCGACAGTATTCCTTATAACCCAGTGCGTCTAATGCACGGAATAAGTTTGGTTGAGCTTACCCACCCCGAAGCTATTTTATTTGGTGCATGTTGTAATGATAAGTGTGACCAGTAGATGGCAGTCAAACATAAGAGATAAGTTCAGGCAGCTCTATGATGGCTATATGACTTAAGTAAACAACGCTAACATTTTATATGTTCCATTGAGAATATAGAAGAGGGGTGTCAAACTCATTGTAGATCGGGGGCCACATGGAGCAAAATCTACGCCAAAGTGGGCCGGACTGGTAAAATCACGGCACGATAACTTAAAAATAAAGACAACTTCCGACAACTTTAAAAATATAAAAAGCACATTCTGAAAATGTACAAGTAATAATTTTGTTGTTTTTTTTTACACTTAAATGTTGCGAATAGAATTATTCTATCTTTAATTGTCGTTATTTATACTTTCTGAATAAATGATGTGAAATTGTTCATCAGTCAACTCATTGGTGTTCAATTTCAATCTTATCATAATACAAAAATAATATCAAAATCTAATTACAAGATGTTATTGATGTATTTTTCTCATTGTTTTTGTCTGGTGCCTTAACATTTTTTTATTTATTTTTTTTTTTTTTTACATACGTAGAGTGTCTGCCCTGAGATCGGTAGGTTGTGAGTTCAAACCTTTGCCGAGTAATACCAAAGACTATAAAAAAATTGGACCCATTACCTCCCTAGCACTCAGCATCAAGGGTTGGAATTGGGGGTGAAATCACCAAAAATGATTACCGGGCGCAGCACCTTTGCTGCCCACTGCTCCCCTCACCTCCCAGGGGGTGAACAAGGGGATGGGTCGAATGCAAAAGACAAATTTCACTACACCGAGTGTGTGTAACAATCATTGGCACTTTAACTTTTTTAGCGTCATCTACAAAGATACAAAGAATTGCTATTGCGACATCTAGTGGACACATTGAGGAGAGCGGTTTCGTTCATTTAAAAATGTCGGCTCATTTTTATACTTAGCCAACCCGCGGGCCGGATCAAACCTGTTCGCGGGACGTACGTTTGACACCCCTGATATAGAACACTACACACGGCGCTCCAAAATCCATCAAAATGTTTTAGTACGACTTTGGTAAGCTATGAAGCCGCACTGCTTGATGTGTTTCAACATAGGAGTATTATTATGGTGTGTGTATAAAGTAAGACATATTATCTGGAGTTTTGTTCTGCAATATTATGCAAAATAAACTGTTCTTACCTTCTGGTACCTGCTGATCTGTATTTAGGATCTGCATTAAATCCTGAAAAATTGTGCGCTTCCGCCTTTGTAGTCCATGCAGAAACCGGAGTCAATAAGCTCCTTCTTTTTCTCAATCTTCTTGTTATGTGACATTCATCCTGCGCTGTTGCCATTTCTAATATAAAGTAGTGTAAGGTTCTTACTTATATCTGTAAGTAAACATGCCACGAAAGTGCTAAAACATACCGGTGTAGTGAATGTTTATATTATTCACCCAAGGAACTTTAGTTATTAGAGTTCCGGTCGGACGGTTGTTGATTTTCGGTGTTGTTGTTTCCGGATGAGGAGATGCTGCTCTGTTATTGATTTAAGTGAAGTCTGAATGTCATTAAAATAGTTAGCTCCATCTTTTGACTAAACATACAACATTTTGACCAAAGAACCACCATTACATGTTATGTAGACCACAAGGAAGTGTTTTACATTTAGAAAAAAAAGATATTAATATGACTACTTTAATGCGCTCTATAATCCGGTGCCTCTTATATATATATATGAAAACAGATCAAAAATAGACCATTCATCAACAGTGGACCTTATAATCCGGTGCGCCCTATGGTCTGGAAAATACGGCAAATAAATAGTGTAATGACGTGACTCGAGCTGTTATCAAAGGTTCATTATCCTTCCATGGAAGTCGTTACATTTCGATTTCTGTAGGTTGTAGTCGACACCAAAACAAATATTTAATGCACAAAGAAGTAAGTACATTTCTATTTAATCTTTAAAAACTGCATTTTGATATTTATTTTGATACAGTGTTTATTTAAATTTATGTGCAAGTAATTTGATTGTATTCATTATTTAAGTACAGTTTTTTATTTTTTATTTTTCAAACACTGTGTTACTGTTCAAACTGTGTGTAATGTTACAGTGGCCCAAAATATTAAATGTTACACACACACACACACACACACACACACACACATATATATATATATATATATATATATATATACATATATATATATATATATATATATATATATATATATATATATATATATATATATATATATATATATATATGTGTGTGTATATACATATATATATATGTGTGTATATATATATATATATATATATATATATATATATATATATATATATATATGTGTGTGTGTGTGTGTGTGTGTGTGTGTGTGTGTGTGTGTGTGTGTAACATTTAATATTTTTGGCCACTGTAACATTACACACAGTTTGAACAGTAACACAATATATATATATATATATATATATATATATATATATATATATATATATATATATATATATATATATATATATATATATATATGTGTGTGTGTGATCGTGGTAGCTTGCTGACTTGGTGACGCGAGTACTGCTAGAATGAGTCAGTACCGCCAGCCAAGGATTCTAGAGTAATGTCGAAACAGCTTACATTTATCCATGAAATAATGGAGAAGCTGCTGATGGTGTGTTTTACGGATTTGCAGCTCGAAGAAGATAAATCAAGGTCCACTCTCCAAAGTAAATGCTGTACATTATTATTACATTACTCCATTAAACTACCGTATTGTATTGTTTTTCTATTCATATTTTTCATCTAAATGTTCATTTAAAAAAACAAAAAAACAAGGCATGTAACATTTGAAAATTGTACTGTTTTTGTTAAGCCAAGCAAAGTTTGACAAGCACCAATTTAATTTAAGTCAATGGGTGATGAACCAGAAGCATAAAACCTATTTGACTCACAGTATGTTGAGCATTAATGGATTGATTTTGAATTTTAACACATAAATTCATTAATAAACATGCAATATATGAATATTTTTTGTCGCTAATTTGGCAATGATGAGTCCTTTTTTGATTCAATGAATTTCAATTCATTTTAATTGGCGACACTGTCACATGACCAATCAACTCACTGTGTATTGATCATTATTTTTATTTTTTTTAAACAGTGTCAAATATAATCCTGTATTATATGTATCTTTTTGTACTAACCTAGAAATTTCAACCCATTTTATTGTACATTTCATAATTAGCGTACATTTTTTTCATATTTTATCTTGTATTTTAGTTGTTTAATTTATTTTTTTCAAAATAGTGACAATGTTTTTTTATTGGAAATACAATTATTTCATTATGATTTCAAATACATTTTAACATACACGCTCGAAAAAAAGTAAGAGTTTTTAAAGGTGTTATTGAAACACACAATAATTAATAATTCCTCATATTTAATTTTAATTTTATGTATAATTATTTCGAGAAAAAAAAAAGAGATAGATTTACACACAATTTGGTGAAAATAAAGAGAAAATAGGGAGAAAATTGTACTCTTTGGGGGGCCAAGCACTGATTAAATTGACTTGACGCTGTTTTTCTGCCTCCTAGAATTAACTACATCCATCCATCCATTGTCTACCCCTTGTCCCTTATGGGTTCGCAGGGGGTGCTGGAACTTCTTTCAGTGAAATTTTGGGTTCAAAATAGGACACAGAGAAGCGAGAGCGTCAAGATGAGGCCAAAAAATTCCTTACATTTTTTTTTTTACACTGACAAAATGAGACAAGTCCAGAGTATGGAAGAGAAAGCAGGATACAGGCTCGCAGCAACCTGCGGGCATCATAACTTACAATACCTTTTGATTTATGACTCCGACACAACACAAAGTGCAAAACCCAATTCCCGTTGGGCCAGGGTCGAGGCCTTTTTTAACGCAGGGGTTTAGGGAAAAGAGACGAAGTCAGGCCGCAGCAACACAACAACGTGGCTATTTCTGGAGGCTCCGCATAGATCAATATAACCCTCTTGCTGCACTGCAGCGGCGGTGGGGAATGTAAAGGTGTGCAACTCCACAGAATGTTCCGAGGACACACAAAAAAAAAATGTTCCTAAAGAGGATTTCAGGTTTTGCCTCCTCCACCCAAACTTCCCGGAGAAGCAAAGGAATTAGATGTGACGCAGTAAAGATTACCAAACTTAGCGAGAGACGGGGAGAGGAGGGAGCAGAAAGTTTGGGCTTTTTTTTTTTTTTTCGAAGTGCTCCACAACAGCTTTTCTTTTTTTTGCTGCTGCTATCTTCTGCAGAAACGTGGCGACACACTGAGAGACGAGTGACTGACGGCGATGACAAGAAGCGATGCCAAAGAGCGGCGAGATAAAGCTCGACGACGCACAAGCATCAGCACTAAGTTCCCATTTTGATGTGGAGCGGCAATTAATATGCACCCTCGTATCGCTTTCTGACCGTGCGGCTAATGACTTGGAGTGAGGAGCATCAGATTGAATTGTCTTATCATTAATTCACACTTTTTTTTTTTTTTTGTTAAATTGATCTCACAGTGGAAGTACACTCTTTCCTCTCACTTTCAGCACATCCAGAGCCTGACAGGATGTTTTTTTGGCACAGTTTTAGCTCCTAAGGCGATAGAACACCTGCAATAGAGCGATGTAAATAATACAAAATGGCGCATGGAAGAGTTGAAAAATTGAGTGGTTTGTCATTAGGTTTTTTTCTGGTAATATCTTACATGCACTTTATTAAATAAGGACTTTATGTATTTTTTTAATTTAAGCAATATTTTCATAAAAGTAAAACAATTTGCGACGTTGCAAATGAAAAACTTTTGCGGATATTACAATGTTTACTCCTGAACAACATTTTTCTTTCGAAACAATTTTATCATCACAAAACATTTCTGCCATTATTTACTGTTTTGTGCTTCTTTTCCTCCAATGTCTGCTTCCTGTTTGGGTCTTGAATGCACGCAGTATTTTTACCCGAACCCCTTTCCAGTTGTTAGTGGTCCTTTAAAGTTAAACGAGGCATCACATACCTATTACTACTAATTAGCTAACACAACTCATTTACATACAAAACAGACTAATGTGTGGCCATTAACTATCATGTCTTCACATGTTATGTTTGTATTAGCTGTGCTTCTCAATTATTTCCCGTTAAGAATCAGAATCAGAAATACTCTATTAATCCCTAAAGGGAAATTAGATTTTCCACACACCTCATTCAAGAGCAGACAAACATTATAGGAAGACAGAACAAGATCACTGACGGGTCTGCCAGATTCCAGAAAAAAAATTCAGTCTGAGGCCAAAGAAAAAAAAAACCCATTGAAGTACACAAAGAACATTAAAGGCCTACTGAAATGAGATTTTCTTATTCAAACGGGGATAGCAGGTCCATTCTATGTGTCATACTTGATCATTTCACGATATTGCTATATTTTTGCTGAAAGGATTTAGTAGAGAGCATCCACGATAAAGTTCGCAACTTTTGGTCGCTAATAAAAAAGCCTTGCCTCTACCGGAAGTAGCAGACGATGTGCGCGTGACGTCACCGGTGTGAGGGCTCCTCACATCCTCACATTGTTTATAATCATAGCCTCAAACAGCAAGAGCTATTCGGACCGAGAAAGCGACAATTTCCCCAATAATTTGAGCGAGGATGAAAGATTCGTGGATGAGGAAAGTTAGAGTGAAGCACAAAAAAAAAGAAAAAACGACAGCAGTGTGAGCGTTTCAGATGTACTTAGACAGATTTACTAGGATCATTTTGGAAGATCCCCTATCTATTTATTTTATTCTATTTTATTTTTTTATTTTTTTTAATTTTGGAAATCTTCACATAAAACAAAGAACAACAACAAAAAAAGAAAAAAAGAAAAACAACAAAAAAAGAAAAAAAAAAAAAACACTCATTTGAGCAACGATTGAGCCGAAAGGGTGTAGGTTGAAGCAACGCTTATATAAACCTACCCCATCACAACAAGAACAAGGTTCAAAATATATGAAATCTAAAACATGCTTCACTTATATTACTTTAATATTATCTTATTGTTTTAATACTGTTTTAGTGACATTGTAAAGTCATACCTCAAAGTCAGAGGGCTGCGTTGAACGCCAGTGTCTTCAATGGAAGCCGTGGAGTAGCCAAGCTCACAGCTGCCTTTTTTGACAGCTGCTGCAGGAGGAGGTCCAGTAATCCACTGATGTCTCCGGTAAGAGCCGACTTAATATCACAATTTTCCCATCCAAAAACTTGCTGGTTGACGTAAAGGAACACGTTCGCTTGACCGCTCTGTGTTAAAGTTTCTCAACAAACAAAGAAACACAGGCTGTGTTTCGGTGCTAAAGGCAGCTTTCCACCAACAGCATTATTCTTTATAGTCTCCCTTATTATTTGAACTAATTGCAAAATATTCAGCAACACAGATGTACAAATTACTGTGTAATTATGCGATGAAAAGAGACGACTTTTAGCCGTAAGTGGTGCTGGGCTAATACTGTATGTCTGCTACAACCAATAACGTCACAAACACGCGTCATCATTCTGCGACGTTTTCAACATGATACTCGGCGGGAAATTTAAAATTAGAGTAAACATTGCAAAATGTTCCTGTTATATTTTTTTAATTTTTATTTTTTATTTTTAGTAAATCAACATAAAAATACACAAGATACACTTTCCATTAGTGCATCAACCCCCCCAAAGAACACCCCACCCTCCCCCAGTCACACACATCCACACCCACTCACACAAAAAAGGGTTGTTTCTTTCTGCTACCAAAATGCTGGTTCCCACAACATATATAACACAGTCTGCAAGGGACACAGTCCCTGAAACACACATGATTGTGTGTGTCGCCGGTCCACTAACACTATCATTAATTACTATTTTTAATATAATTATTTTATATGATTTTACTTTCTTTTTTATCCAAGAAAATGTATTTTTTTTCTTTTTTTTAATCTCTTTTTATTTCATTTATAAAATAATACAAAATAAAAAAAAACCTTATCCTCACCAGACCAGGTTGTTAATGAAATTAAACTTGTCTAAAAGGTTTTTAAAACCAGGTCCAGTCCAGACAATGTCCAACACACACCCTCATCCATGTACAACAACAAAAAATAGGGAAACAACAGATTGCATATAAGTTATAAACAAAATTACATTTTAATAAAAAGCATTTGTGTATAGTCCATATTATGTCCAAATCAGACTCAACACACACCTTCATTTTGTACACTCAAAAAAAGGGAACACAACAATAGATAGCATATATGTTGCTGTTGTTGCATATCTATAAACATTATTACATTTTCATAGTAAGCCTTTGAGGATTTCACATCTTTTTACATGTTTTTTGGCATCATTATCGTTGTCAATCATGTATCTTTCTAAAGTTGAAAAATACCGAATAAATGTTTTAAAGTTACATTTCACATTTGCTCTTTTATATCACTTTTTATGTTATATTTTTTTTCCATAGGATTTTTAAAAAATGACCTGCGGGCCGCACTTTGGACACCCATGATATACAAAGATACAAAGAATTGCTATTGTGACCTCCAGTGGACACATTTAGAACAGCAGTTTCTTTCATTAAAAAATTTCAGGTTAATTTTTACACTTGGCAAACTCATCCCAAACCTGTTCGCGGGCCTGATCCGGCCCTTGAGCCGTAGGTTTGACACTCCTGCTCTAAATGGAAACACGGTACCATTGTGGCTTTTACGAGGAAAATTCTAGCAAATGAGCTAGAATGTAAAATCTACTGCGTTTTTGGTTTTCTATTTTTTCCTTGAAAACTCCCAATATTTTCACGATACCTCGCCTACCGCCCGAATGCAGTTGAGATAAGCTACAGCGACCCCCCGGCGACCCCGAAAGGGACAAGCGGTAGAAAATGGATGGACGAATATTACACAGTTACGCTCCATAAAAATACATTGTTTTCGCTATTTTTCTCCCCCTGTTTTGTAACCTGACATAAAAAAAAACACTTTACAGCATAAGCGGCGGGTGATATACTATCAAGTAGCGGCGTGTGACAGGCGTTAAGCACCATTACCTCTTCCTATAGATCCACATATTTTTTTTTTTTTCTTTGGCTAGAGTGTCTTCAGCGGGGCTCATTTTTCTAGCGTCTTTATCAATATCAGGTGACAGAATAAATACGCGGTGAAGGGGGGGGGGGGGGGGGGGGGGAACGGTGCTGAGCAAAGAGAGCGGCCATTTCTTCGCACAGGAGCAGATAACAAGAATAGGACTTTTGCTGGCGTGGCAGCCGAGATTCGGTTATCTGTGAGATTTTTTTTTTGGGGGGGGGGACGTGGAAAGATGGAGTCCGTAAGAAAACGTGTGTGTGTGTGAATGTTCCCTAATGTGAAAACAGGCTGGGATTAATCTGCTGGGGTGAGTGAGGGCTGTCTTGTGTCATGTCTTGGTGTGCTGAGGGTGTTACGTGATGACAACCAGCCCAGGTCCCCGGGGGCCACCATCCTCCGTTCTTATTTATGAGCCTCCATACTCTCTCTCTCTCTCTCGCACGCACACACATGCACGGTCACTCAGCACAAATGCACCAACCTCCGCATCGATCGCTTCAAGGTCGACCAGAAGGAGGGCAGGCGCCTACTTCTTGTCCGTCCTGTGTGGGGTGTGGCCTTGCCAACGAGTGCTTCCTGGGACGAGTCATACCAAAGACTATAAAAATGGGGACCCGTTGCCTCCCTGCTTGGCACTCAGCATCAAGGGTTGGAATTGGGGGTTAAATCACCAAAAATTATTCCCGGGCGTGGCCACTGCTGCTGCCCACTGCTCCCTTCACCTCCCGGGGCGGTGAACAAGGGGATGGGTCAAATGCAGAGGTCAAATATTATTTTTTTTCTTATTATTATTTTTTTTTCTTGTCATGAAAAGGGACGTTTTTGTCATGAAAAAGGGAGGTTTTTGTGGTTGGTGCACTAATTGTAAGAGTATATTGTGTTTTTTATGTTGATTTAATGAAATAAATAAATATATATATATATATATATATATATATATATATATATATATATTTTTTTTTTTATTATATATATTTTTTTTTTTATAAAAATGAATAAAAAATTCTTCTGCGGCCCGGTGGTTGGGGGCCACTGCTTTAAAGTACTAGAAAACATGAGTTTAAAAAAAACAGAGTCAAGAATCATGATGCACTGGTGATGTAAGTGAACTGTAACTTCATCATTAAATAGAGTAATATATATATATATATATATATATATATATATATACATATATATATATGCGTTTCTGGATGTTGTTGAGAAATGGCTTTCGCTTTGCATAGTAAATAAATGGGTTGTACTTGTATAGCGCTTTTCTACCTTCAAGGTACTCAAAGCGCTTTGACACTACTTCCACATTCACACACACATTCACACACTGATGGAGGGAGCTGCCATGCAAGGCGCTAACCAGCACCCATCAGGAGCAAGGGTGAAGTGTCTTGCTCAGGACACAACGAGGTTGGTACTAGGTGGGGATTGAACCAGGGACGCCCGGGTTGCGCACGGCCACTCTCCCACTGCGCCACGCCGTCCCTAGTAGAGCTTTAACTTGCACTTACAGATGTAGCGACCAACTGTATTTAGTGACAGTGGTTTTCTGAAGTGTTCCTGAGCCCATGTGGTGATATCCTTTAGAGATTGATGTCGGTTTTTGCTACAGTGCCGTCTGAGGGATCGAAGGTCACGGTCATTTAATGTTGGTTTCCGGCCATGCCGCTTACGTGGAGTGATTTCTCCAGATTCTCTGAACCTTTTGATGATATTATGGACCGTAGATGTTGAAATCCATACATTTCTTGAAATTGCACTTTGAGAAACGTTGTTCTTAAACTGTTTGACTATTTTGCTCACGCAGTTGTAGACAAAGGGGTGTACCTCGCCCCATCCTTTCTTGTGAAAGACTGAGCATTTTTTGGGAAGCTGTTTTTATACCCAATCATGGCACCCACCTCTTTCCAATTAGCCTGCACACCTGTGGGATATTCCAAAAAAACGTTTGATGAGCATTCCGCAATTTTATCAGTATTTATTGCCACCTTTCCCAACTTCTTTGTCACGTGTTGCAGGCATCAAATTCTAAAGTTAATGATTATTTGCAAAAATAAAATGTTATTAGTTTTGAACATCAAATATGTTGTCTTTGTAGCATATTCAACTGAATATGGGTTGGAAATGATTTGCAAATCATTGTATTCCGTTTATATTTACATCTAACACAATTTCCCAACTCATATGGAAACAGGGTTTATATATATATACATATTTATGTATTTATTAAATTTTTTGGGGTCAATTACCTGCATGTCACCTTGACTTATGATTTCTGGCCATGTCCATAGGAGTATAAGTATATACAGTCGTGGTCAAAATTTTAGATACACTTGTAAAGAACATAAGGTCATGGCTGTCTTGAGTTTTAATATTTTATACATACAGCAATGTTAATATTTGCTTACATGTCCCTTGGCAAGTTTCACTGCAATGAGGCACTTTTGTTTGCCTTTCACAAGCTTCTGGCAAGCTTCTGGTTGAATTTTTGACCACTCCTCTTGACACAATTAGTGTGGTTTGGCTAAATGTGTTGGTTTTTCTGACATGGACTTGTTTCTTCAGCATTGTCCACACATTTAAGTCAGGACTTTGGGAAGGCCATTTTAAAACCTTCATTCTAGCCTGATTAAGCCATTCTTTTACCACTTGTGGGCATTGTCCTTATGGAACACCCAACTGCGCCCAAGACATAACCTCCGGGCTGATGATTTTAGGTTGTCCTGAAGAATTTGAAGGTAATCCTCCTTTTTTATTGTCCAATTTACTCTCTGTAAAGCACCAGTTCCATTGGCAGCAAAGCAGGCCCAGGGCATAATACTACCACCACCATGCTTGACGGTAGGCATGGTATTCCTGGCATTGAAAGCCTCACCTTAATTTTATTCAATTTTTGTATTTTATTTATTTTATTTTATTTTTTTTATTTTTTTTATTTTATGTATTTGTCCTGTCCAGCTTCTCAGGCAAATCATATAGTTGATGTAGATTCCCATATCGGCTGTACAAATTTATTTTACAAAAGAGAAGTGTGGGATACTTCTCTTGTTGACTTATTTGCATTTGACTTTATTAAATGTATTTATTTAATTATTTGGTGCAGCCGGGCCATAGCAGGATGGGAAAGAAAGACAAAAAAAAGGAAGACATAGGGGGAAATTGTGGGGACATGAGGGGTATAAGACAACAACAACAGCAAAAATAGAGAAACATCAGCTAATACGATATGTACAAATATGATTTCTTTAAGCAACAATTGCATCGGATTCCTTATTAAAAAAAAAGGAGGTACCACAAAATATTAAACAAAGCTGCTTTTTCGTTTTATTGGTCGAACAAACATCATGCTAGCCTGGTAGCTCTGCAATCATTTATTAATTACATTTGCCTCATTTGCAAGAGGCGCGATGAAAAAGTCAATGAGCCGTCAAAATGCATCGACATTAATGCTGACGGCAACTAGAAGAAAAAAAACCACACCAGCGTGGACGCATTGGAGGACAACTTATAACATGAATTTGCAGGGAAATGACTTGTGTGTAGTGAAAATCAGTGATTTTTATTATTTGTTTTGTCTCAGAAAATTTGTGAATTCTGCAGTTAAAAAGTGCCATGGCGGACAAATAGTTGATCATGAGTGTTAATAATAATAGTTTGCATTAAGATTGGATTAGATTAGGGTTGGCATGTCATTAGCTACTGTAAGTTTATGTTAAAGGGGAACATTATCACAATTTCAAAAGGGTTGAAAACAATAAAAATCAGTTCCCAGTGGCTTGATGTATTTTTTGATTTTTTTTTTTTAATTTTACCTGTCTCTGAATATCCCTAAAAAAAGCTTTAAAGTGCTTGATTTTCGCTATTTGCGATGCCAATATCCATTTCCCTGTGACGTCATACAGTGCTGCCAATGTAAACAAACAATGGGAATACCACAGCAAGATATAGCGACATTAGCTCGGATTCAGACTCGGATTTCAGCGGCTTAAGCGATTCAACAGATTACGCATGTATTGAAACAGATCGTTGGAGTATGAAAGTATTGAAGAAGAAACTGAAGCTATTGAGCGAATAGCTATTGACGCTATTCATAGCCATAGCATGGCTGAATAGCTGCGTTAGCATCGCCGGTAAAATGTGCGGACCAAACGATCAAGACTTTCGCATCTTGTGACACTGGAGCAACATAAATCCGTCCATTGGTAAGTGTTTTTTTCGCATTAAATGTGGGTGGAGGGAAACGTAATATAGTTGCAAATGCATCTGCAGGTTATCCATACATCTCTGTGCCATGTCTGTCATCGCCGGTAAAATGTGGAGCCACTTCGGTACATTCCATGGGGGTCTGGCGCCAGACACTTTCGCATCTTCGGGCCAGTGGTGCAACTTGAATCCCTCCCTGTTAGTGTTGTTACACCCTCCGACAACACACCGACGAGGCATGATGTCTCCAAGGTTCCAAAAAATAGTCGAAAAAACGGAAAATACCAGAGCTGAGACCCAATGTTTACAATGTGTTGAAAATGAAAATGGCGGCTGTATTACCTCGGCGACGTCACATTCTGACGTAATCACCTCCAGAGCGATAAACAGAAAGGCGTTTAATTCGCCAAAATTCACCCATTTAGAGTTCAGAAATCGGTAAAAAAAATATATGGTCTTTTTTCTGCACCATCAAGGTATATATTGATGCTTACATAGGTCTGGTGATAATGTTCCCCTTTAAGTACATAACTCCACAAGTGTGCATTCATAGTTTTAATGCTTTCAGTGATAATCTACAATGTAAATAGTCATGACAATAAAGAAAATGCGTTGAATGAGATGTTGTGTCCAAACTTTTGGCCCATTACTGTATATTCTTGAGACTGAGCCAATCAGTGGCCATGATACGGAACAGCGCTTTCTGATTGGTTTGGTCTCCTTTAGCAGCCAATACTACTCTATTAATGATATTCTTGTCACATTGTGTTGGTGACGAACCCCAAGATGCAGAGAAGGCGGCAGGCATTGTGCAGGAAAACATGGTTTTAATGTATACAAATAAGAAAAGGAAAACACGAACCAGACATCAGGAAGCAGGAACAGGAGTCAGGATTCAGGGAATAGTTTACAGCATACGACACGACACGACAGGTAGGAACGACAATCAACCGGTAAGAGCGAAAAGTAGAGATGACAATAATCCAGCCCAGAGTGGAGGAGAAAGCAAGTCTAAATAGTGGCTGGCTGATTGACACCAGGTGTGGCCAGTTGCCAATCAGCTACAGCTGAGGGGACACAGCACTCAGGGAGACAAACAGGAAACAGAACCAAAATAGGAGTGCTGACAGGAACTAAAAACAGGAAACAAAGACAAATGCAGAGGAAAAACTAAAACATAGCCAAACTGTCAGGGACAAGCCTGACAATTCTATGTAATTTGTCCATTGTTAAGCTTCCATCCATCCATCCATTTTCTACCGCTTATTCCCTTTTGGGGTCGCGGGGGGTGCTGGCGCCTATCTCAGCTACAATCGGGCGGAAGGCGGGGTACACCCTGGACAAGTCGCCACCTCATCACAGGGCCAACACAGATAAGCTTGAACATGTTTAATATGGCCCTCTATGCTTTAAAAAAATATACAAATATGTGATAGAGTTAGGCCACAAATTTCAATGCGCAATGAAATATTAGTTTACTTTTTTTCAAGGCCACCACAGAAGGTAGTGAAATAAGCGCGATGATAACCACAAAACAGGAAGTGAACCTTTGTTAAACAGGTTTTCTGATGATATAAACTAAGTTATTGAAATATTTTTTTGCATATTTTAAATTCAAACAAATCCAAAACATTCTCAGAACAGTCGTGGATATTTTGTCCTTTTTAACATAAGAGCTCTGTAAGTGCAGTGAAATATTACACAGTGTGTAGTTTTCCCCCACTAAGAGAAAATAAAGTGCAGCACATACAGTGGGTCGTATTTGCCAGAAGAGTAATGACCAAACGGACATTTTTCTATTGAGGCATCAATACTGCTTGAAATGGCCGTAAATCAAGAGGGAGCTTGTAGCTACAAGAAAATATCAAAGTGTGCAGAGTGCAGAGATAGCGTGTGAGAGGAGGAAAAAAGCAAGAGAAAAATGAATGGTTGGAGTTGAAACCGATGAAAGATTCTGTACCGTTCAGCGTCTGGGTTTTCAATGAATGAGGTGAAATTACACCATTTTCAAAAAATTTCATGATTATTATCTCTTTCAGGCTGAAAGCAGGGTTACACAAAAATGTACACAATTCTTATAATTTTATTGTCGGATTTTAATTTGAATTATGATTATATTCATGATTATTTTAATGTTTTTATTTTTATTTTATTTTTATTGGGCAGCACGGTGGGGGAGGGGTTAGTGCATGTGCCTCACAATACGAAGGTCCTGGGTAATCCTGAGTTCAATCCCGGGCTCGGGATCTTTCTGTGTGGAGTTTGAATGTTCTCCCTGTGACTCCGGCTTCCTCCCACTTCCAAAAACATGCACCTGGGGAAAAGTTGATAGGCAACACTAAATTGGCCCTAGTGTGTGAATGTTTGTGTGAATGTTGTCTGTCTATCTTTGTTGGCCCTGCGATGAGGTGGCGACTTGTCCAGGGTGTACACCGCCTTCCGCCCGATTGTAGCTGAGATAGGCCCCAGCGCCCCCCGCGACTCCCAAAGGGAATAAGCGGTAGGAAATGGATGGATGGATGTTATGTACCGGGGGGGGGTAGACGGCACAGACCACAAGGGGGCGTAGTTAAGCTCTAGATTTATTAATGTACATATAATGTATATAAATATAAATAACAAATAATAATGTAATAAACCATGGGAAATTGATGGATATACATATACATATATATATATATATATATATATATATATATATGTATATATGTATACATATACATATATATGTATATATATATATATATACATATATATGTATATATGTATATATATATACATATACATATATATGTATATATAAATATATATATATCGCCTTTTTGTTTTCTTCTTCTAGTCCTTCACTCACGCTATCCTCATCCACGAATCTTGCATCCTTGCTCAAATTAATGGGGAAATAGTCGCTTTCTCGGTCCGAATCGCTCTAGCTGCTGGTTGCCATGATTGTAAACAATGTGAGGTTGTGAAGAGCTCTACAACCAGTGACGTCACGCGCACATCATCGGCTACTTCCGGTACAGGCAAGGCTTTTTTATTAGCGACCAAAAGTTGCAAACTTTATCGTCGATGTTTTCTACTAAAACATTTCAGCAAAAATATGGCAATATCGCGAAATGATCAAGTATGACACATAGATGGACCTGCTATCCCCGTTTGAATAAGAAAATCTCATTTCAGTAGGCCTTTAATGTTGGTCATCATGGTGGTACTTGAAGAGCCATGTTTTTTCCGAGGTGGTCGTGGGTGAGAAAAAGTTTGAGAACCGCTGCTTTGAGGGCTAAAAAGAGAAGAGCCTCTCAAAGTCAAAAGAAGAAGCGGATGGAAAACAGACTTTGCATGAAGCCACTGACTCACACGTGCGTTCTGCAGCTCGGTGAGTGACTAACATTAAAAAAACGGCGCCTCGATCCATTGGAGTTCTACGAAGGCCTGCGTCACGTACTCGTCCTGCCACTGGGGGGCCGGCGGAGGGCGACCCCTCACCTAGTTGCAACGGTGAAACCGCGCCCCCATACCTTCGAGTTTGATGCATTATTTACCAGGGTATTACTTTTCTGGTGACCAGCAAAGCATTCGTGTCTCCTTCAGCATTATTCGACACCACGGCCTTTGTCTCAGCAACAATGGCAGCCCCTCAAAACAGCTTGGCGAGGGAGAAACGGAAGAATGCTGAGAGGAAAACGTCAGTGTGCTGCGCTGGGTGAATAAGTGATGAAGAGGAAGCAGCTCTCGTCTTTGCTGACCAGGCCAGGGTTTTTGTGTTTTTGAGTTGTCTTTACGGCGTGTCGACATTTTGCGGACACTGAAGCAATCTCCCGCCAGAGATGAATTGTCCTGTTTCGCCTTCTCTGCAAGATTGAATTGTCTCGCATCTTTTAGTGTTTCCATCGCTCAGGATTAGTGTTTGCTGGGGGACGGCGTGGTGCGGTTGGGAGAGTGGCCGTGCACTCTCCAACGCACCACGCCGTTCCCCCAGCAAACACTAATCCTGCACGCCGTTGGAACACTAAAGATGCGAGACATTTCACTCCTTGATCATACTTGCCAACCTTGAGACCTCCGATTTCGGGAGGTGGGGGGGCGTGGGGCGGAGGCGTGTTTGGGGGCGTGGTCGGGGGCGTGGTTTTGGGGCGATGGGCGTGGTTAAGAGGGGAGGAGTATATTTACATCTGCAATTCACCAACTCGAGTATTTCATATATATATATATATATATATATATATATATATATATATGTGTATGAAATACTTGACCTTTAGTGAATTCTAGCTATATATATTTATTTTATTATACAATAAATCAAATAAATAGTTACACAGTAATAAAAACTGTACTGTGCTTGCTGGTTACTAAAAAAACAACAACAACACTTACCTTTCACTATTTGAGTAACCTTTTTTCTGCCATTTGCGTACTGGCCAGAGTCACTTGCCGTCAGGTGCGCAACACCACGTAAATCCTTGGCCAATCAAAAACGACCCCATAACGCTATCGCCAACATTTACCAGGAGATGGCGACAGACAACATAGAATCACTCTATTACAGACGGCATCGCCATGGCTGTAACTTCCTCGTTCTTCTGCTTCGTCTCCTTGTGTGTGCAGTTTTTTATTAAAATCCGTAGATGTTGTAACGTGATTGGGCAGGCAAGGTGTTTATATAGTGGGAAAGCCGACGTGAAAACAGGCTGTCCCCACTCAGGTCCGCATGACGCTGGAGGGGGCGTGGCCTCCAGCTCCACTGAATTTCGGGAGAAAATTTCTTCCGGGAGGTTTTCGCGAGAAGCGCTGAATTTCGGGAGTCTCTCGAAAAATCCGGGAGGGTTGGCAAGTATGCCCTTGCTCCTGATGGATCGTGGTTAGCGCCTTTCAGGGCAGCCCCCGCCATCAGTGTGTGAATGGGCGTGTGAATGGGTGATTGTGGAAATAGTGTCAAAGGGCTTTGAGTACCTTTTAGGTAGAAAAGTGCTATACAAGTATAACCATACTTGCCAACTTTCACAATTTTCCTGGGAGACTCTCGAATTTCAGTTCCCCTCCCAAAAATCTCCTGGGGCAACCATTCTCACGAATTTCTCCCGATTTCCACCCGGACAACAATATTGGGGGCGTGCCTTGAAGGCACTGCCTTTTAGTGTCCTCTCTCACCTGAAAAGGACACTATTATATATGTCTCCGTTATCCATATTTTGATCTATAACCCATAAAGTAGGCGGGCACGGAGCTATTACTCAGCGTGTGTTTAGTCTAGCCGGCACGTTAATACGCTGACACACAACATCCGGATTCCCATCATGCTTTGCTTCAAAACTACGGCAAGTAGTAATGACCAAAAACGTAACAGAGACGAAGCAAAAGAACGTAGAAGAGACATGGCGACGATGAGTAAGAAGAAGAAGTACGCTTGCAAGTTCCAAAATGATGGGAAAAAAATTATTTCAGTTTTATCCAGGACAGCTCGAAGGGGAAGGGGTATGACGCCTTCAAATTGTGTAGATCAGACTTCTCCATGGAAAACGGCGGCCGAACGAATATACTCATTCATGAACGAATTATGCATATATATGTATATATATGTATTTAATATTTAAAAAATATACACCCCCCGCTACCCCCACGTCAACACCATCCCCCTCACAACCCCCCCTGTTCCCGAAGGTTGGCAAGTATCAGTGCAACCCATTTAGCATTTCAGCCTGCAGACACACACCTGAAAGTTGGGTTTGTCAAACACTAACAATTGTGATGATGTTGTGCGTTATTGTTATGTGGGGAGAAAAGAAGGACTTTGCCCGAAAATATGCAACATCTGCATTTTCTTGCCCGGTTATCGCCGAGGAATGTTCCCCGCTGACCATGATTGTGTTTTTTTCGAGGAGGCAAAGGCCAACATAGAAATCACATTGTGAGAGGGGGACGCATCATAGAAATATGGCTAGAAATGTTTAGAATTGTATTTTTTGTTTACTTACTGAAAATATATTATTGTATTTTCAATATGTGAGGCGACTTTCCACCATGCGGAACAGTGAAGCTACGGCAACACGAGAAACATATTGTGAGGATGTTGCAAAATAGAAAAAAATAGCATGAGCTTCATAATTTTTATTTCATTATAAATTACTGTAGCATTAAAAACATAGCTTTAAAAACACAAAACATTTGAAAATGTGCCTTATCATCGCCTACAGCTGCCAGCACTAAAATATTTGCCTGTTTTGATGCTAAGATAAATGTTATGCTGCGATGCGGACGGCGTGGCGCACTTGGGAGCGTGGCCGTGTCAGCAACCTGAGGGTTCCTGGTTCAATCCCCATCTACCAACCTAGGCATGTCCGTTGTGTCCTTGCATACTCTGACGTCTCTCTCTCTCTCGCCCTGGATCTTTCGCCTTTCGCTCAACACTACCGATAACACTCAACAGCTAATCACCATACATAGTCACACACCAGACACATTTTGGATTTAGTCACACTCAATTTCCCTTGGTTTATTATATTATTATTTGTTATTTACATTTATATATATTGTATGTACATTAATACATCTAGAGCTGAACTACGCCCCCTTGTGGTCTGTGCCGTCTACTCCCCCCTGGTACATAACATATTTTCATTTAATAAGTTGTGGGTGTATTTATTTCCGGATATTTGCGTCCTTTCTCATTTCAATGCGTATAAAGACACAAAAAGTGCGTTAACGCCAACACTGGTAAAACATCAGATATATTGTCCCTAGTGCTCATAGGTAGTATCACTGCTGGGTTAATTGCTAATATGAGGGTTTTACTTGGAACCAAACAAGATGGCGGCACGTTGGCATCAAGGATTCATATAGTATGTCGCTTCTTCTGTGGCGTGTATAAAAAAAAGCAAAGAAGCCCGAGAGGTCAAGGACAACATCGCGGCGGTCTCTATTCCGAGGGATGATGTCATTTAATGGCGCCGATAAAATGACGCAGCAGATTCAAAAGAAGAGGCGCATCAAAGAAGATACAATCAAGGACGAGCGAGACCTAGATCTACCTGACGCGCGAGCGGGCTGTCAGCCGTCGCCACGTGGCGCCTTTCAGACGTCTGTCAAGACGCTCGCTTGTTCTTTCCCGTCGCAGCCTTCATCTTCCTTGCTCGCCCCGAGCTTCTTGTTCTTCTTTTGTCATCTCAGCACACCGTCTTTTGTGTTGTGTTGATGTTTAAATGAACGCGCGGGGAGTCCCACAGCTGGGTGTGCCTGAGGTATGCATCGGATAACTAGGTATGAGAAAAGGGCCTTGCTGTAGTGAGTGAGGGAAGGAAAAGGTAAAACCAAACAAATGATAAGGCGGCGATGTCGGATTGTTTCGCTTTTTCAGTGCACAACGTTGTGGAGCGGCCCAATACAATAGGCAGTAGTGCCCGTTGATTGGTCAAACTAAATATCAAATCATCCATCCATCCATCTTCTTCCGCTTATCCGAGGTCGGGTCGCGGGGGCAGCAGCCTAAGCAGGGAAGCCCAGACTTCCCTCTCCCCAGCCACTTCGTCCTGGGGGATCCCGAGACGTTCCCAGGCCAGCTGGGAGACATAGTCTTCCTAACGTGTCCATGGTCTTCCCCGTAGCCTCCTCCCGGTCTGTCGTGCCCTAAACATCTCCCCAGGGAGGCGTTCAGGTGGCATCCTGACCAGATTCCCGAACCACCTCATCTGGCTCCTCTCGATGTGGAGGAGCAGCGGCTTTACTTTGAGTTCCTCCCGGATGACAGAGCTTCTCACCCTATCTCTAAGGGAGAGCCCCGTCACCCGGCGGAGGAAACTCATTTCGGCCGCTTGTACCCGTGATCTTATGCTTTCGGTCATGACCCAAAGCCCATGACCATAGGTGAGGATGGGAACGTAGATCGACCAGTAAATTTAGAGCTTTGCCTTCTGGCTCAGCTCCGTCTTCACCACAACGGATCGGTACAACGTACGCATTACTGAAAACGCCGCACCGATCCGCCTGTCGATCTCACGATCCACTCTTCCCCCACTCGTGAACAAGACTCCTAGGTACTTGAACTCCTCCCCTTGGGGCAGGGTCTCCTCCCCAACCCGGAGATGGCACTCCACCCTTTTCCAGGAGAGAACCATGGACTCGGACTTTTAGGTGCTGAATCTCATTCTGGTCCCTTCACACTCGGCTGCGAACCCATCCAGTGAGAGCTGAAGATCCCGGCCAGATGAAGCCATCAGGACCACATCATCTGCAAAAAGCAGAGACCTAAATATCAAATCAGAAAATTTTAATTTCGGGTGACCCTTCACCATTGATACAACAGAACGGAATGCTAACGAGGGTTGCTAATGACCGTCGTCATGCTGGCAAAGGCATGACTTGTCTGGGCATGTCCCCCACTTTTAGAGGTTTAGAGGATAGATACTTTGGTTCCGGTGCCAGCCTCTCGGACGAGCGCTGTGCTATGTAAGTCTGTGAGCAATGACAATAAATGAAAATCTTCACAGGCGGGTTTTCCTGCTACAACTCTCACCTCTTATTATCTTATCCAGTCCCTAGAACTTTTCTGAGACACCTCCTAACAGATATTGGCTAAGCATGCCTAGCATGAAAATGACCAAGTCTTACTTAATTTTATTTTCAATTCAGTTTATTTAGTGAACCTCTCCTATATGCTTTTTCTACTTTTTACTGTTGAATTTTTGTGAGACTTGGCTGTAGAGGTTGGCAGCATAGAAGTACAGTAATAATATTAGGGGTGATCCGACACTTCCAGGACGATGCCAATATTGGAGTCTTGAGTTTCGGCC
Organism: Nerophis ophidion; assembly: GCF_033978795.1. Lineage (NCBI taxonomy): Eukaryota > Metazoa > Chordata > Actinopteri > Syngnathiformes > Syngnathidae > Nerophis > Nerophis ophidion. Next base: position 75,530,998 of record NC_084613.1, read on the forward strand.
GACACCTATATTGATCCCTTATATCATACATACTTCTATCACAGTGGTACCTCAATTTACCATATTTTCCAGACCATAGGGCGCACCGGGTTATAAGGCGCATTGCCGATGAGTGGGTCGAGTCAGGCCTATTTTCATACAAAAGGCGCACCAGATTATAGGGCGCATTAAAGGAGTCATATAATTATCTTTTTCTAAATGGAAAACACTTCCTTGTGGTCTACATAACATGTAATGGTGGTTCTTTGGTCAAAATGTTGCATAAATTATGTTTTACAGATCATTTTTAAGTCGCTTTCTGACAATTGTTTCAGAATGCGCCGTTTTATTATTCTTATGTGCGTGCCTCAGCTTCAACAGCGTCTTCTCCCCGTCATCTTTGTTGTAGCGGTGTAGCGTGCAAGGACGGTAGTGGAAGAAGTTTCAAAACATGGTGCTAACTGTTTTAATGACATTAAGACTTTACTTAAATCAATAACGGAGCAGCATTTCCTTATCCGTGGCTCACTAGTGAAACAACAACGTAGGAAATGTGTCCCGTGAAAAACTGTCCGACCGGAACTCTCTAATAACAAAAGTTACTTGGGTGAAAAATCTAAACTCATTACACCGGTATGTTTTAGCGCTTTAATGGCGAGTTTACTGACAGATATAAGTAAGAACTTTACACTACTTTATATTAGAAATGGCAACAGCGGAGGATGAATGTCTCATAAGAAGAAAAATAAGAAGCTTATCGACTACGGTGTCGGCACGAACAACAAAGGCCGACGCAAGCAAATTTTCAGGACTTATGCAGATCCCAAAAACAGATCAGCATGTACCAGAAGGTAAGAAAAGTTGCTTTTGCATAATATTGCGAAAGAAAAAACGCCAGACAATATATCTTACCTTACGTATAAAATACTACACGGTCTAGCTCCATCCTATCTTGCCGATCGTATTGTACCATATGTCCCGGCAAGAAATCTGCGTTCAAAGGACTCCGGCTTATTAGTGATTCCCAAAGCCCCAAAAAAGTCTGCGGGCTATAGAGCGTTTTCCGTTCGGGCTCCAGTACTCTGGAATGCCCTCCCGGTAACAGTTCGAGATGCCACCTCAGTACAAGCATTTAAGTCTCACCTTAAAACTCATTTGTATACTCTAGCCTTTAAATAGACTCCCTTTTTAGACCAGTTGATCTGCCGTTTCTTTTCTTTTTCTTCTATGTCCCACTCTCCCTTGTGGAGGGGGTCCGGTCCGATCCGGTGGCCATGTACTGCTTGCCTGTGTATCCGCTAGGGACATCTCTGCGCTGCTGATCCGCCTCCGCTTGGGATGGTTTCCTGCTGGCTCCGCTGTGAACAGGACTCTCGCTGCTGTGTTGGATCCGCTTTGGACTGGAGTCTCGCGACTGTGTTGGATCCATTATGGATTGAACTTTCACAGTATCATGTTAGACCCGCTCGACATCCATTGCTTTCGTCCTCTCCAAGGTTCTCATAGTCATCATTGTCACCGACGTCCCACTGGGTGCGAGTTTTCCTTGCCCTTATGTGGGCCTACCGAGGATGTCGTAGTGGTTTGTGCAGCTAGTGATTTAGGGCTATATAAGTAAACATTGATTGATTGATTATGCACAGACCATGATAATACTCCTATGTGAAGCACATCAAGCAGGAGGGCTTCATAGCTTACCAAAGTTGTACTAAAACATTTTGATAGTTGTTTGAGCGCTGTGTGTAATGTTCTATATTTTCAATGAAACATATAAAATGTTGCTGCAGTTTACTTGAGTCAATATGCAGCCTACGCTTATCTCTTATGTTTGACTGCCATCTACAGGTCATACTTATCATTTCACCATGTACCAAATAATATTGCTTCAAGTTCGGTAAGCAAAACCAAAACTATTCCATACATTAGGCGCACCGGGTTATAAGGTGCTCTGTCGAGTTTTGAGAAAATGACAGGATTTTAAGTGCGCCTTTTAGTCGGAAAAATACGGTAAGAGTGTTTTAGATAAGAGCTGTCTCTTGCCTAACTGTTATGCTTTAATTTGCAAGTGTGCTATTGTGCGCTTAGCTGTTGTGTAGCTGCTAGCTCCTTGTAGCCTATAGTTTACATTTTTATAAACGACTTCACTAAAATGCAAGAAAAGACCAACATTGTGTGCTTATTGGAGGACATTCAGCTTTTAGATTTTAGATGCAAGTCGATATAAAGTGATCTGCTGGTATCGTCTCGATATCAATTTTGGATCGGGACACCCCTAACAGAGGTGGGTAGAGTAGCCAGAAATTGTACTCAAGTAAGAGTACTGTTACTTTAGAGATATATTACTCAAATAAAAGTAAGGAGTAGTCACACAAATATTTTCTTGAGTAAAAGCAAAAGTATTTTGTGAAAAAACTACTCAAGTACTGAGTAACTGATGAGTAACCTGTTTGTTTAATGATGACGGCAACAAGTAATGCACAAAATCATAAATATAGCAATGAACAAATTCAGAGCCAGGAATATCTCTTAAGCAACTAAAACAATAACATATATTAAATAATATATATTTGGTTTTACACTGTATTGGAAAAAATTGTTAATGAAATTTATACTTTTGGCTAAGTTTTAAATTTATAAATGCAAGTTTCTCAATACCCGACCTGTTTTTTGTGCTTTTAAAAATTATTTATAACTCTACATTAAAACACGGTTTAAATACTTTTTTGTACTGTTTTCGTACTTACGGTACTTTGATTATTGATATTTTCAACTGTTTGTAAATGTTGAAATTTATAAATAAAGGTTTATAAAAATAAAAAAAAAAGTTTGCACTTAATCATGTGACCTCCTGGCTTTTGACTGCATTTGATTGGTGAAACGGAGTCAAACGTCACCAGTGACTGCATTTGATTGGTGAAACGGAGTCAAACGTCACCAGTGACTGCATTTGATTGGTGAAACGTAGTCAAACATCAACAGTGACTGCATTTGATTGGTGAAACGGAGTCAAACGTCACCAGTGACTGCATTTGATTGGTGAAACGCAGGCATGTGATAGATCCTACTTTGAAGGTCTGTCTGAAAAACCAAAAAAACATAGCGTGCATTTAACAGATCGATAAAAATCAGTAGCGAGTAGCGAGCTGAATGTATATAAATGGAGCGGAATAAAAGTAGCGTTTCCTCTCTATAAATATACTCAAGTAAAAGTAAAAGTATGTTGCATTAAAATTACTCTTAGAAATACAATTTATCCCAAAGGTTACTCAAGTAGATGTAACAGAGTAAATGTGGAGCGTTACTACCCACCTCTGCCCCTACATAAGATTTCTTCAGTAGTAATAAGACAGACTAAAAGCAGGTAGAAAAGAATGTGTAACTCTTCTTGTTTATATGTGATTCAGAGCAACAAGGTCAGAAAGAGAATAATCTGATTCAGACGTATGATGTCATTTACCTCCCCCAAGCTGACAGGCCGGGATGAAGATTGGCTCTGTGTGCCTTTTGGTGAATAATGCGCCTGCAAGTGAAGAGAATGAGGATGATGGAGGATGGACGGAGGGCGCAGGGGTCATGGCTTTCTCGACATGTGTCATACCGGGAGACGACGCCAGACCTCCTCATGCGGCACACACACATGCGCAACACAAACATTGACTGTCATATTTCAAATTGTCATGGCGAAAAGCACCAGCGCTAATGCCGGATGATTTATGATTCAAAACGAATTGGACGGCAAGTAAACACAAGCTGGGGCCAAACAAGCAGAAGATGCACGCGACCACAATCATCTATGGTCCAAAGCACACCACATTGTACAGTGGGTAACTTCTTTTTACACTTGTTGATTTAATTGTCTTATTGTGTTTACGACCCTAATATCCATCCATCAATCTTCTTCTGCTTATCCAAGGTCGGGTCGCGGGGACAGCAGCCTAAGCAAGGAAGCCCAGACTTCCCTCTCCCCAGCCACCTCGTCCAGCTCCTCCCGGGGGATCCCGAGGCAATCCCAGGCCAGGCGGGAGACATAGTCTTCCCAACGTGTCCTGGGCCCCCTACCGGTCGGACGTACCCTAAACACCTCCCTCGGGAGGCAGATGCCCGAACCACCTCATCTGGCTCCTCTCGATGTGGAAGAGCAGCGGCTTTACTTTGAGCTCCTCTCGGATGACAGAGCTTCTCACCCTATCTCTAAGCGAGAGCCCCACCACCCGGCGGAGGAAGCTCATTTCGGCCGCTTGTACCCGTGATCTTGTCCTTTCGGTCTGTGACAGACTTCTCAAGCCGTCGTGCGGGTTCCAAAGACCGTCAAGGAAGGACAATGCGGGGCGACACGTTTAGACCTCTTTATTTTTCGATAAAGACTGCTTTTCAGCTGCTGCGTCTGCCGCTCGTTCTTCCGCTCGTCGCCTCTCTCGCGCTCTCAGTCTTGCTCTCTCAGCGTCAGCTTCCCTCTGGCTCCTTCTCGTCTCTCCGCCTCTCTCTTTGATGTTCACAGCTATCGCCCTTTTATACAGTGGGAGAGGATGAATCAATTGTCCCCAGGTGCGCGATTCACGCACCTGATCTTGATTGCGGCGTCGCTCCCGGCTCGCCCCGCCTCGCCGCACGTCCGCCCTCCACGCCTCCTCGCTGCCATCTCGGGTCGGGATACAGCTTGCAACCTGCCTCGCTGTCGGACTGCCGCCCACGCCTCCTCGCCGCCATCTTGGGCTGGGCTACGGTGTGCCCTGCCTCGCTGTTGGACTGCCGGCTCCGCCTCTCCACACGGTCATAACCCAAAAGCTCAGGACCATAGGTGAGGATGGGAACGTAGATCGAGACTTGCCTTCCGGCTCAGCTCCTTCTTCACCACAACGGATCGATACAGCGTCCGCATTACTGAAGACGCCGCACCGATCTGCCTGTCGACCTCACGATCCACTCTTCCCTCGCTCATGAACAAGACTCCGAGGTACTTAAAACTCCTCCACTAATATATCACATTCAATTTAGTTTTACAGTTATGAGACAATTACGAATGTTGGATACGGTTATGACATTGACAGTTTGCCTCTGCAACAGAATAAGAGAGAGAGGATAGAGAGAATACGGGCGTGACCGAAAGGTCACGTTCTGGGGGAGAAGAACTTTCTTAAAACAATTGGATGATTACCTACTCAGGGGCCTAGTGGTTAGAGTGTCCGCCCTGAGATCGGTAGGTCGTGAGTTCAAACTCCGGCCGAGTCATACCAAAGACTATATATATATATATTAGGGCTGGGCAATGATTAAAAATTTTAATCAAAGTTAATCGCACTATTTCTCCGATTAATCGGGATTAACTGCATTGTATACGCAAAGCCCAATAATGAATTCAAAAGTAGTGTGTAGTGCACCTTTATTGGAATATTCTCCCACATGAACAAAAGCGCCAAAACATTTGTTGTGCAAACACAATTTAAATCAGTCCTTGTTAAACAGTAGCAGTTAAATAGCATATTTAATGAAAATCAACTCAAAAAATGTAAATACAAACATTTAAGCTTATTGCCACTGCCAGGTTATTTAAGTTATCCTGTTTGTTATGGAAAATAAATATAATCTACATACAAATCTCTGAGCCACAATCATAACATCTGAACAGGCAATTTCTGAGGTAACAGCAGGAACATTTTTTTTTATCAGGTATCGTATGTTTAAAAAAACTATATTATAGGTAGTGGGCTGTTTTAGGGAATTTTTGATCAAATTATCCATAGTAGCAATATTAATAATGTTGTGTTTATTCTGCGTCGTGCACTTAAAATAATTATGACCATATCTAGGAAACGATATGATGGGAATTTTCCGATTGTTTGCTTGGTGCTTTGATAAACTGAACGCATCATATACATGGTACTATATTGTGATGTTATGAGCCAGGGGGAAAAAAAACTACCCTACCCAGCATGCAACAGGAGTGAGGAGCATGCGCGGTAGCCCGGTATAGGTTGTGTCGCCATGACGGCATCTTGTATGTTGTGATATGCACGCTCTGAAAGTAAACGTTAAGAACTCAGCCAACACTCCTCGTCTGCGTTATTCATAAATAGACAGACAACACATATACTCCGCTGCTTCACAGGCCGCTGGATGTAGCCGGCAAAGTATTCCCATGCTAGCTAGCCGGTCTAGCAAGCACGCGTCATTCAGACCAAAACGGCCCGATCTATCCACATTCAGACTTGTCTGGCGGTCGTAAGTGATCCCGGAGTGACCACGCTGTAAGCCAGCCATGAAATTTGCAGAATTGTCCGGTACTTTTGCCAAATGTTCCATCTTTACCAAGAGCCCCTCGACGCCAAAGCCCGTCCGGGCGACGCCATCTTGTTAAGAAAAGGCGTTAACAAAATAAAAGCATGTAAACAACATACGCAAATGTGCGATAAAATAAATGTCGGCGTTAATAGATTGATGAGTTAACTCGTAATTAACGCATTAATTTGCCCACCCCTAATATATATATATATATATATATATATATATATATATATCAGTGACGTGCGGTGAGGTTCATGGCTGGTGAGGCACTGACTTCATCACAGTCAGATTTATAAACATATGAACCCTTTAAAGCATGGGTGTCAAACTCTGGCCTGCGGGCCTAATTTGGCCCGCCGTGTAATTTCATTTGGCCCTTGAGGCAATAATAAATTAACATTAGAGCTGGCCCGCTGGTATTATACAGTGGCGGTGCTGCTGTATCACCGCATTCAACGCTAATTCTCATACTTGCCAACCCTCCCGATTTTTCAAGGAGAATCGCGAATTTCAGTGCCTTTCCCGAAAATCTCCCGGGGCAACCATTCTCCCGACTTTCCACCCGGACAACAATATTGGGGGCGTGCATTAAAGGTACTGCTTTTAGCATCCTCTACAACCTGTCGTCCCGTCCGCTTTTCCTCCATACTAACAGCGTGCCGGCCCAGTTACGTAATATATGCGGCTTCTACACACACTCAAGTGAATGCAATGCATACTTGGTCAACAGCCATACAGGTCACACTGAGGGTGGCCGTATAAACAACTTTAACATTGTTACACCACACTGTGAACCCACACCAAACAAGAATGACAAACACATTTCGGGAGAACATCCGCACCGTAACACAACATAAACACAACAGAACAAATACCCAGAACCCCTTGCAGCACTAACTCTTCCGGGACGCTACAATATACACCCCCGCTACCAACAAAACTTGATTTTGCATGTCACTATAAAGTTATATAAGCCTTGCTTGTTCAATATTCAATGCAAAACTTGTTTGGGTCTCTATTAAAAGGTTAAGTTGTTCAACTTTGGCCCGCGGCTTTGTTCAGTTTAGAATTTTGGCCCGCTTTTGTATTTGAATTTGACACCCCTGCTATAGAGTATCGTATTCACCATTTGATTGGCAGCAGTTAATGGGTTATGTTTAAAAGCTCATACCAGCATTCTTCCCTGCTTGGCACTCAGCATCAAGGGTTGGAATTGGGGGTTAAATCACCATAAATGATTCCCGGGCGGGGCACCACTGCTCCCCACTGCTCCCCTCACTTCCCAGGGAGTGATCAAGGGGACGGGTCAAATGCAATGGAAAAATTTCACCACACCTAGTGTGTGTGTGACAATCATTGGTACTTTAACTTTAACTTAACTAAAACCTTTGTTAAAAACTGCATGCATGGCTCTCGTGCCGTGTCTTCAGTGGAACTGCTCGGATGACTATGAGAACCTTGGAGAGGACCTCAAATGTGGGCAACCCCCTCCCCTCTAGGGGACCGAAAGCAATGGATGTCGAGCGGGTCTAACATGATACTGTGAAAGTTCAATCCATAGTGGCTCCAACACAGCCGCGATAGTTCAGTTCAAAGCGGATCCAAGACAGCAGCAAGAGTCCCGTCCACAGGAAACCATCCCAAGCGGAGTCGGATCAGCATCGTAGAGATGTCCCCAACCGATACACAGGCGAGCGGTCCATCCTGGGTCCCGACGAGCGGTCCATCCTGGGTCTCGACTCTGGACAGCCAGTACTTCATCCATGGTCATCGGACCGGACCCCCTCAACAAGTGAGGGGGGGACAGAGGAGAAAAAGAAAAGAAGCGGCAGATCAACTGGTCTAAAAAGGAGGTCTATTTAAAGGCTAAAGTATACAGATGAGTTTTAAGGTGAGACTTAAATGCTTCTACTGAGGTAGCATCTCGAACTGTAACCGGGAGGGCATTCCAGAGTACTGGAGCCCGAACGGAAAATGCTCTATAGCCCGCAGACTTTTTTGGGGCTTTAGGAATCACTAATAAGCCGGAGTGTAATTGTTATAAAGCACACTGTTTATATTAAACATGCTTCATTGATTCGAGTATTTGGCGAGCGCCGTTTTGTCCTACTAATTTGGGCGGTCCTTGAACTCACCCTAGTTTGTTTACATGCATAACTTTCTCCGACTTTCTAAAACGTGTTTTATGCCACTTCTTTTTCTGTCTCATTTTGTCCACCAAACTTTTAACGTTGTGCATGAATGCACAAAGGTGAATTTTGTTGATGTTATTGACTTAAGTGGAGTGCTAATCTGACATTTTTGGTCACTGCTTGACTGCAAGCTAATCAATGCTAACATGCTATTTAGGCTAGCTGTACATATTGCATCATTATGCCTCATTTGTAGCTATATTTGAGCTCATTTAATTTCCTTCAAGTCCTCATAATTCAATTTATATCTCATGACATACTATCTATATGTAATATGGCTTTTAGTTTTTTGCGGCTCCAGACGGATTTGTTTTTGTATTTTTGGTCCAATACGGCTCTTTCAACATTTTGGGTTGCCGACCCCTGGTTTAGAAGAATGATTGTACAATATTGAGTAGCAAATGTAGAGACTCTATTGTACTGAGAGGTGGGTAGAGTACAATAATAAATGTCAGTGGCAGATGCATGTATCACATGAGAGTAGGCGGAGTCACTTAAAGCGGCGTCTGCCAGTCCGTCTCAATTGTGTCTCATCAGACATCGGTCCATTTCCTGCCATTTGTATGCTTTTCATTTGATAGGGGAATCATAGTCCAAGTACTGAGAAAACAGACACTTTTTGTTTTGTCCTCCACCCCTCCGAAAAAAACAAACAAAAAAACCCCACAAGAATACAAAAAAATCCCAAAAAAACGAACAAACGACAAAGGCGGTCGCAAGCAAATTTTCAGGACTTATGCAGATCCTAAATACAGATCAGCAGGTACCAGAAGGTAAGAAAAGTTACTTTTGCATAATATTGCGAAACAAAACGCCAGACAATACGTCTTACCTTATACGCACACCATAATAACAGCCGCATGTTGAAGCCCAGTACTATGCATCAAACGATGTGGCTTCATAGCTTGCCAAAGTCGTACCAAAACATTTTGATAGATTTTTGAGCACCGTGTGTAATGTTTTATATTTTCAATGGAACATACAACATGTTAGTGTAGTTTACTGGAGTCGTATTCTAATCTACACTTATCTCTTATGTGTGACTGCCATCTACAGGTCACCACTTGTCATTTCACCATGTACCAAATAATATTGCTTCAAGTTCGGTTAGCAAACCCAAAACTATTCCGTACATTAGGCGCACCGGGTTATAAGGCGCTCTGTCGAATTTTGAGAAAATTAAAGGATTTTAAGTGCGCTTTTTAGTCGGAAAAATACGGTAAGAGTGTTTTAGTCTCTCGTCTAATTACAGAAAACTAATGAAAGTACAATAATAACTATTATGTTAGATCTACTATGGACTGGACTCTCACAATATTATGCTAGATCCACTCGACGTCCATTGCGCCGGTCGCCAGTGTGGGGGTCCCCACATCTGCGGTCCCATCCAAGGTTTCTCATTGTTATCCCATTTGGTTGAGTTTTTTCTTGCCCTGATGTGGGATCTGAGCCCACACTTGCCAACCCTCCCGATTTTCCTGGGAGACTCCCTCCCGAATTTCAGTGCACCTCCCGAAAATCTCCCGGGGCAACCATTCTCCCGCATTTCTCCCGATTTTACACCCGGACAACAATATTCGGGGCGTTCAGCGTCCTCTCTCACCTGAAACCATCACTCCTTAACATCCTCATGCTGTTCAGGTGTCCGCTTTTCCTCCATATAAAATTCACATAATAATGGAGCGTTGGACGGGTTGAACAATGGTCTTTACTCGAAAATGTCAAGAAATGCCGACACGTTGTATGATCTTTTAACTGGTTTAATGATAACGTTAATTTCAAGCACACACACACACAAGTGAATGCAAGTCATACTTGGTCAACAGCCATACAGGTCACACTGAGGGTGGCCGTATAAACAACTTTAACACTGTTACAAATATGCGCCACACTGTCAACCCACACCAAACAAGAATGACAAACACATTTCGGGAGAACATCCGCACGGTAACACAACAGAACAAATAGCCAGAACCGCTTGCAGCACTAACTCTTCCAGGACGCTACAATAACATCTCCGGCTTTTGGAGCTCAGTGCACAACTGCACACACAACAAGAAGGAGACGAAGCAGAAGAACGAAAAAGAGACATGGCAACGACGAGTAAGAAGCAGAAATACGCTTGCAAGTTCCAGAATGATTGGAAAAAAAGAATTCAATTTCATCCAGGATAGCTCGAAGGGGAAGGGTATGCTGCTTGCACCTCAACCCGCCCCTGCAACCCCCCCACACCCATCTCCTGAATTCGGAGGTCGCAAGGTTGACAAGTACACAAAAAGTTCTATTTTGGTTTCATCTGACCACATGACATTCTCCCAATCCTCTGCTGTATCATCCATGTATCCATTTTGGTACAAACTCAACTGGTCGTGTTTGGAGGAAGAAGATTACAGAGTTGCATTCCACGAACACCATACCTACTGTGAAGCATGGGGGTGGAAACATCATGCTTTGGGGCTGTTTTTCTGCTAAGGGGACAGGACGATTGATCCGTGTTAAGGAAAGAATGAATGGGGCCATGTATCGTGAGATTTTGAGCCAAAACTTCCTTCCATCAGTGAGAGCTTTGAATGGTTGACCAAATACTTATTTTCCACCATAATTTACAAATAAATTCTTTAAAATTCCTACAATGTGAATTCCTGGATTTTTTTTTTCACATTCTGTCTCTCACAGTTGAAGTGTACCTATGATGAAAATTACAGACCTCTGTCATTATTTTAAGTGGGAGAACTTGCACAATCGGTGGCTGACTAAATACTTTTTTGCCCCACTGTAAGTCTGAGCCGAGGATGTTGTTGTGGCTTGTGCAGCCCTTTTGGACACTCGGGATTTAGGGCTATATAAGTAAACATTGATTGATTGATTGATTAAATGACTAAAAACATATTTGCTGAGTTAGACTCCTGCACCCCCCCAACGACCCCGAAAGGGACAAGCGGTAGAAAATGGATGGATGGATATTTTCATTAAGATTCCAGATGGCCTTATTCATTTGCCACCCTGCTCTAACTGGTCGTGAACACCTTTATTTAGTCTTCTCTGGACAGGAAAGTGTCAGTGGGCAATTCTAAGCCGGTGCGCTTTTACTAAAACGTGCTTGTTGTGCATTCACCTAAAAAAAAGTTATCGATTACCTCTATGGACGGATCCATAGCTGTCCAGGACGACGTATGTGGACACACGGCTGCAAATCAGGGTGCACGTCTCGTGTTATGTATTTGTAAAGGCCTACTGAAATGAGATTTTCTTATTTAAACGGGGATAGCAGGTCCATTCTATTTGTCATACTTGATCATTTCGGGATATTGCCATATTTTTGCTGAAAGGATTTAGTGGAGAAAATCGACGATAAAGTTCGCCACTTTTGGTACTTCCTGAAAAAGCCTCGCCTTTACCAGAAGTCGCAAGTGTGGGGGCTCCTCACATATTCACACTGATTTTAATGAGAGCCTCCAACAAAAACAGTTATTCGGACCGAGAAAACGACAATTTCCCCATTAATTTGAGCGAAGATGAAAGATTCGTGTTTGAGGATATTGATAGCGACGGACTAAAAAAAAAAACAATTAAAAAAATACAAAACGCGATAGCATTGGGACGTATTCGGATGTTTTTAGACACATTTACTAGGATAATTCTTTCTATTGTGTTGCTAGTGTTTTAGTGAGTTTAATAGTACCTGATAGTCGGAGGGGTTTGTCCACGGTGTCTTGACGCCATGTCTCACGGGTATCAACGGCAGCTGTACGGACGACACAAGCTCAGCTGATATCCGGTACGTGGCGACTTTTTAACCACAATTTTCTCACCGAAACCTGGCATTCGGTTGGGATCCATGTCTGCATGACCGCGCTCTGATCCATAGTAAAGTTTCCGCTGCGGGAATTTTAAACAATGAATCACAGTGTGTTTGTGTGGCTAAAGGCTAAAGCTTCCCAACTCCATCTTTCTACTTTGACTTCTCCATTATTAATTGAACAAATTGCAAAAGATTCAGCAACACAGATCTCCAAATGACTGTGTAATTATGCCGTTAAAGCAGACGACTTTTACCTGTGTGTGTGCGTAGCACTCATACTTCCTAAAAACGCGTGACTGTCAGGCTTGGACATGGATCGTGTGTGCTCCTTCGACGCAGAGGGATTACAGGACGAGCCAGGCGTGAATTCAGGTACATGATATTTATTAAATAAACAAACAAACTACAAAAAGGCAAACCAAGGACGTAATAATCTATACTAAACTTAAAATGGCATGACTATATACAAACAAAACAAAACTAGCACTGTGGCATAAATACACAAACTTACACTGCATGGAACTGTGGACGAGGGCGTGAAGGTTGGAACAGCATGGGTAGGGTGCGTGCGAGTGTGAAGATCCCAGGACGAAGACAAGAAAAAGAGTGACTCAAATAGCTATCCGCCATCCTAGTCAATGCCGTTGTGTCCTTGGGCAAGACACTTCACCCACCTGCTCCCAGTGCCACCCACACTGGTTTAAATGTAACTTAGATATTGGGTTTCACTATGTAAAGCGCTTTGAGTCACTAGAGAAAAGCGCTATATGAATATAATTCACTTCACTTCACTACCACCACCACAGTGGATATGTTTCTTTTACTTTTTATTCATAGCTGTATGTAGAAGTGTCTGGTTGTATCTGCTGCTTTAATGTCTTTAATGTCCTCTGTGTTCTTTGATGTTTGATGTTTCCCTCTTACACACATGATAGAGGGATGTGTACTATGGCTATGAGTTGTTGTGTTTTTTTTTTTTTTTTTTTTTTTTCCCCTTGGCCTCAGTCTGCACCCCCACTCCAGGGCCCAGGCTAAGACCGATTTTTTAATTTTATTTTAATCTTCTATTTTTTTCTCCCCCCCCCACCCTTGTTTACCTGTATGTCATCTTTTTTGTAAGGGGCGCTGGAAGCCGGCAGACCCGTCAGCGATCCTGTTCTGTCTCCCTGTAATGTTTGTCTGATCTTGAATGGGATTGTGCTGAAAATTGTAATTTTCCTGAAGGAACTCTCCTGACGGAATAAATAAAGTACTATCTATCTATCTATCTATCTATGATCATTAGTGAAAACAGGTGTGAGGCTGAGAACAGGGACGTGACAGGTGAAAACTAATGAGTTGCCATGGAAACAAAACAAAACCAGGAAGTGCAAAACGTGATTGAATGTCCAAAATCAAAACAAAACATGATCCAGGTGTGACAGTGACGTCCTGCGTACACGTCATCATTACACAACGTTTCCAAGACGAAACTCCCGGGAAATTTAAAATTGTAATTTAGTCAACTAAAAAAGGCCGTATTGGCATGTGTTGCAATGTTAATATTTCATCATTGATATATAAACTATCAGACTGCGTGGTTGGTAGTAGTGGGTTTCAGTAGTCCTTTAATGTCTTTTAGTGAGGAAAAAACACACCGGTTGTCTATTATTGCAGTGCAGCATGAACACATTCTAATATTACCCAACTTTTAATTACAAGGCGGCACACTTTTTAATAACAGCGCTTAAACACACCGAGGGGTCATTAAATATTCATACCAAGTGTATAGAAAAGCAGTAATTAGGTGTCTAATCCAAGCGACGGACAGCTGTCACGTGGATTTCTTTATGCATATCCCGCATGTTGTGTTATTGTTACGGTGCGTGACACTGCAGATTAATCAGGCTTTGGTATGTTTATGAAATATGTTCTATGGCTGGCGTGCCATCATAAGAAAAAATGCCGGATTGGAAATTGTTGCAATAAGCGCATGCAGCTGCTTCCTTTGGGACAATGGAGGGCATCCATAATGAGACATTTTTTGTCCGTGTGTCGGCTTAAATAGTATCTCAATTACGTTTCAATGTGTACCGTATATCGTGTTTAAGGACACAGATGATGACAAACAGGCACACGTAATCTTTTACAGAGTAAGCACAAAAATAAGACAAAGACAATAAATAGTTACATATTTTTGTACAAATAGTGCAATGTAGTGCTTTGGGTTAAATGTTTTTTTTAAATGATTATTTACGTGGCAACGCTGTTTTTACATAGAATAATAAGACCACTGCTTGGTTTTCAACGGATGTTTATTGTTTTAAAATACAGTTGGATTAAATAAGTCTCAAGGTAAAATGTGATAATGTTTTTGGTTTTAAATTATAATTGAAACTTTGTGGTTTTCGTGAACCCATGTACATTTTAATCATAATTTAAAATTGCATTTATATATATATATATATATATATATATATATATATATATATATATATATATATATATATCCATCCATCCCATCCATTTTCTACCGCTGGCGCCTATCTCAGCTACAATCGGGCGGAAGGCGGGGTACACCCTGGACAAGTCGCCACCTCATCGCAGGGCATATATATATATACATATATATATATATATATGTGTGTGTGTGTGTGTGTGTGTGTGTGTGTGTGTGTGTGTATACATGTACATATACATGTATATATACATATACTGTATACATACATATATATACACACATTTTATATATATATATATATATATATATATGTGTATATATATGCATATATACACATAAATATATATATATATATATGTGTGTATATATATATATTTATATATATATACGTATATATATATATATATATATATATATATATACTTACACACACAGACATATATATATGTGTATATATATATATATGTAAATGTATATACACATATACCCACACACTCATATATACTTACGTAAATACATATTTATTACATACCTTATATATTTATATTATATATGATTTATATAAATATCATACACAACATATAAAATCGGCTCACATCCTTATCATAATTATCTATCCTGATTTGAAATCATCATTTTCTGTATTTAAACTTTTTCACATCTTTATAGTAATATTACTTATGATCATTATATTTTAACAACTGTAATATGAAGCACCTTTCATTTCGAGACCAATTATAATAATGTTGTTTTTTTTTGTATTTACAAAATGTGAATATATATTGCAATATGTTCATATGGGCAGCACGGTGAGAAGAGGGGTTAGTGCATGTGCCTCACAATACAAAGGTCCTGAGTAGTCCTAGGTTCAATCCCGGGCTCGGGATCTTCCTGCGTGGCATTTGCATGTTCTACCCGTGAACGCGTGGGTTCCCTCCAGGGACTCCGGTTTCCGCCCACCTCCAAAGACATGCACCTGGGGATAGGTTGATTGGCAACACTAAAATTGGTATTTGTATTTTTACTTGAATACATAAAAACTAGAGTATACATATTATCATTGTGGAGAGGCGCAGCCGACGGGCCGACGCTGGGGCAGGGCACGCGGCAGCCCTGCTCAAGATGGCGGCAAGGAGGCGAAGAATGCGGCGGAGTGGAGAGGGTGGGGCGTGCCGGGAGTGACGCCGCCGCAATCTAAATCAGGTGCGTGGCTCACACACCGGGAAAAGATTAACCTATCTCCTCATTCTGTATAAAAGGGGAGAAGGAGGAGAAATCATGGCAGAAGGAGTTGGAGAGCCTGCAAGAGTCAATGAAGAGCTCGAGCGATCAAAGAGCGATCAAAGAGCGACAGAGAGCGAGCCTTAGAAGAGGACGACGACGACGGCGGCTGAAAGAGCGATCAGTGGAAAGGAGCAGCTCAAAAGCGATCCGACCTACACTAAAGCTGTCACACCTGGGTGAAGTCTTGTCTGGTTTTCGTCTGTCATGTGGTCTTTTCATTTCCTGTTTTATTTTGAAAGTTTAACTCTCCCTCTCGTTTCAGATCACTTGCCCTTCCTCCTGTTTCACTGGTCTGACGTCACTCCTGATTGCCTGATTGTGCCCACCTGTGTCACACTCCCTCATGTGTATAAATGTCTCGTCCTCCCCTTGTCTTGTGCCAGAGTGTCTCGTTACTTCATGTGCGGTCCCTGCCCTAGCATTGTCCACAGCCACGTTTCTTGTACCTTTTTGGATCCACGGGAGTAATTTGATTTGTAAATTTTGTCAGGTAAGATTATCTTCCTAGTATCGCCTCCTTTTGAGCGGCTTTTGTTATACTTAGTAGTGTTTTGTTCATAGCCCCTTTTTCCCTCCGTAGACGGAGCGTTTTGAGTTATTGATATTTTTGTTAGTTTAGAGCTCAGGTCAGTTGTGTTTTTATAGCCTGTTTTGTTTCTCCCGTTTTGGACCCCTTCCCTTCATCAAATAAATATATTGTATTTAAATCCTGCATCTGTGTTCAGAGTCCTGTTCTGGTCGTGACAAAAGCTTGTTCATTGAAAAAATAAACCGGAGTCAAACCTGCTAAAAAATGTCCTTCCTGGGTGGTCCATTGACCCTGCACGACGATGGCAAGAGACTGTCATTGATCCGATCCGCTGCTCGGATCTGTACATGTTCTGGTTTATTGTTCCATTTTAGTATCACCCTGTTGTTTAACGTCTTTATTCCCTGTTTAGTCTGTCACCATGGTAGCTCATTAGTTCACCTGCCCCTTGTTATCTACGCACACCTGTTTTCTTCTAATCACCTCCCTTATTTAAACTCGCCCCTTTTCGTGATTCATTCTCGGATCCTACTTTGCCTTCGTGCTACAGTGACGACTCTCCTCTTTCTATTGTGTGTATTTTCTCGCTAGCTCTCACGCTATGCCACTTGTTTTTTCCAGTTTTCATACTGATTATTTGTTTTCTCGTTTGTGGTCTCATGCCAAGTTTTAGTTTCCTAGTGTTTTATCCTAGTTTTCACGCTAGCGTCTTTTGTTTGCTTTCTCTTTACAACAGTGTTTTTGTTCCTAGCCTTTTTGTTATTTAATACATCCATTTATAACGTACCTTTGCTGTGTTCTGCTTCGACGCATCCTCGGAAGAACCACACCGGCATTACCATGCCGAAGAAGAGTCATCACAGTCATAATCATATTTTTTTTTTTTTTTCCAAGATGGCGCTGCTGTAGTGGCTGCTGTAGGCAGGAGCTCTGTGCTCTTGTGTCATCCTTTTGTGTTTCCCTCTTGTTTTCATGTGTTATTATATTTTTTTGCATTATGGTCCGGGACCCTATGGGACTGTGTGACAAAGGGTGGCACTTTCGTGACCTCTGTGGTGCTTTTTTTTGTGGACTTCTGGATCTGCCTCCCGGGAGCCTTTTAGCCATGGAGACCAGCTGCTGGGTCTCTGCCACACCGGAGTCTGTTTGGAGGGACTGGAGGAGATGCGGATGAGGGGACAGGGCTGCGGAGCTAGCACTGAGCGCTGGGACGGAGAGGCTTCGCGGTGTCTCGACTGGGTGAGCAGGTGTCGGACACCTCAGTCACCTTGGACGTATCCTCACTCATCCATGCGGACTGGACATTGGCCGAGAGTGGAGTCGGCTGTCTTGGTTGCTTTGTTGGGTCTGCTTCTGTCTCTGGCCATGCTCCCTCCACCCCAGCGGACGATGGCGGGGAACACCGCAGAGGCCACCACAGTGGATATGTTTCTTTTACTTTTTATTCATAGCTGTATGTAGAAGTGTCTGGTTGTATCTGCTGCTTTAATGTCTTTAATGTCCTCTGTGTTCTTTGATGTTTGATGTTTCCCTCTTACACACATGGAAGAGGGATGTGTACTATGGCTATGAGTTGTTGTTTTTTTTTTCCCTTGGCCTCAGTCTGCACCCTCACTACAGGGCCCAGGCTAAGACCGATTTTTTTTTATTTTATTTTAATCTTCTATTCTTTTCTCTCCCCCCCACCCCCGTTTACCTGTATGTCATCTTTTTTGTAAGGGGCGCTGGAAGCCGGCAGACCCGTTAGCGATCCTGTTCTGTCTCCCTGTAATGTTTGTCTAATCTTGAATGGGATTGTGCTGAAAATTGTAATTTTCCTGAAGGAACACTCCTGACGGAATAAATAAAGTACTATCTAATCTAATCTAATCTAATCATATTTAAAACTATTGTAAATATTATATAGGATTTATTATAGGAATGTAAAATAATAGTACAATGACAAAAAACAATATAAAAGTGTGATTTTTAAACATTTGTATGTTTTTATAATGATTTTCTTGTTGTTATAACTTTGATATATGCACACACACACACACACACACACACACGCACGCACACATCAAAGCAGGTGTGTGAGCTCTGGGTCAGCCTGCGGTCAACACGGGCAAGCTAACCCGGCGATTGTTGCCAAACAAAAACAGTTTTGAAGTGCAGATGAAGGTCGGAGTGTTCCTGGAAAGATTTGCTGACTTAATAATCTGCACATTCAGTGATAGAGACAACAGCTGGACTGACAGCGACAAGTACGCCTGCACACGTGTGAAGGCTACAAGCATGCTCATTGTTCACTTGATATGCTGCGATGTATATAAACTCAGGTCATCCATCCCCTTTAAAGCAGCAGGTCAGGGCCAGTGGAGGTGACATAACACTGTTTGCCTAGCTGTGCACACCAAGCTAACGCGTACATCACTTCTACTATATGGCTGTCACACACTTCCGCATACTACCCTGTGGGATTACAAACAAAACAAAAAAATCTTTATGTCCGGTTCCTATCCCTGCATCGATCCCTAAAGCTCCTCCCTGGAATCTTTTTTTGTCTTGTTCACCTTTAGGGAGGTTCTTCCTGTGTGGGTATCACTATCAATTCCGAGAAGGCGGCAGTGCAGCTACTGGGAGGAATTGATATCATGCAATGAACGGATCGATGTGTGACTAATACAGTCCTCCTCAAAAGGGGGGTTGGGTGCGATTCCTGGGGGGGGTGCACGGGTGACCCAGGGAACACGCTTTATCAGTATCTTCACATAAAACAGAGAACAACAACAAGAAAAGAAAAAAACACTCATTTGAGCAATGATTGAGTCGAAAGGGTGTAGGTTGAAGCAACGCTTATATAAACCTACCCCATCACAACAAGAACAAGGTTCAAAATATATAAAATCTAAAACATGCTTCACTTATATTACTTTTTTTTTCTCCTTTTCCCTAAACAATATATAAGCAACATATATGTAGCACACGTCCCACACACACAGTTCAACATTCAAATCAAACATATACATTTGCACACCCATATATATATACTTATCCATCAATCAATCAATCAATGTTTACTTATATAGCCCTAAATCACTAGTGTCTCAAAGGGCTGCACAAACCACCACGACATCCTCGGTAGGCCCACATAAGGGCAAGGAAAACTCACACCCAGTGGGACATCGGTGACAATAATGACCCAGTGGGACGTCGGTGACAATGATGACTATGAGAACCTTAGAGAGGAGGAAAGCAATGGATGTCGAGCGGGTCTAACATGATACTGTGAAAGTTCAATCCACAATGGATCCAACACAGTCGCGAGAGTCCAGTCCAAAGCGGATCCAACACAGCAGCGAGAGTCCCGTTCACAGTGGAGCCAGCAGGAAACCATCCCAAGCGGAGGCGGATCAGCATCGCAGAGATGTCCCCAGCCGATACACAGGCAAGCAGTACATGGCCACCGGATCGGACCGGACCCCCTCCACAAGGGAGAGTGGGACATAGAAGAAAAAGAAAAGAAACGGCAGATCAACTGGTCTAAAAAGGGAGTCTATTTAAAGGCTAGAGTATACAAATGAGTTTTAAGGTGAGACTTAAATGCTTCTACTGAGGTAGCATCTCGAACTGTTACCGGGAGGGCATTCCAGAGTACTGGAGCCCGAACGGAAAACGCTCTATAGCCCGCAGACTTTTTTTGGGCTCTAGGAATCACTAATAAGCCGGAGTCTTTTGAACGCAGATTTCTTGCCGGGACATATGGTACAATACAATGGATTCTGATGCGTCATCTATGTTGCTGCTCCTCGATCTTAGCGCTGCTTTCGATACCGTCGATCATAATATTTTATTAGAACGTATCAAAACACGAATTGGTATGTCAGACTTAGCCCTGTCTTGGTTTAACTCTTATCTTACTGATAGGATGCAGTGTGTCTCCCATAACAATGTGACCTCGGACTACGTTAAGGTAACATGTGGAGTTCCCCACGGTTCGGTCCTTGGCCCTGCACTCTTCAGCATCTACATGCTGCCGCTAGGTGACATCATACGCAAATACGGTATTAGCTTTCACTGTTATGCTGATGACACCCAACTCTACATGCCCCTAAAGCTGTCTTTGACTTTAAGGTTTTACTACTTACGTATAAAATACTACACGGTCTAGCTCCATCCTATCTTGCCGATTGTATTGTACCATATGTCCCGGCAAGAAATCTGCGTTCAAAGGACTCCGGCTTATTAGTGATTCCCAAAGCCCCAAAAAAGTCTGCGGGCTATAGAGCGTTTTCATTTCGGGCTCCAGTACTCTGGAATGCCCTCCCGGTAACAGTTCGAGATGCCACCTCAGTAGAAGCATATATATACATTATATATACACAATTTATCCAAATTCCACACAAAGTGGCACTATATACATTTCAGTATCATGGAGTATCATGCTTCAAACCCCGCTTTGAAAAGCTGTGCTTTACAAAATGTATAAAAAATAAAAGCCGATTGCATTGTGAGCAATTCAGATGTTTTTACACACATTTACTAGGATAATTCTGGGAAATCCCTTATTTTTTTATTGTGTTGCTAGTGTTTTAGTGAGTTAAATAGTACCTGATAGTCGGAGGGGTGTGTTGACGCCAGTGTCTGAGGGAAGTCATGCATGGACGCCGCAAGCTCCGCAGATCTCCGGTAAGAGGCGACTTTTTACCACAATTTTCTCACCGAAACCTGCCGGTTGACAAGTGGTCTGGATCCATGTTCGCTTGACCGCTCTGATCCATAGTAAAGCTTCACTTTCTCTCTGGCACTCACCAAGGGTGGACGCTCCCCTTATCGCTCCTGCTTGCTTCTTTGTTTTGTCTTGTCTTAACTTTCTTGTTGCCTCTTTTTGCACTGCTCTCCAAATCTAAACATTGGAACTATTTAACTGGCCTCAACAAAATTGACAAAATCTTGGGTTTGGGGGAACCTGCTGTCGTGACGAAGCGGTTGTTGCTGGACACACGACGGACTCTTGGGAGAAGAAGGAGGCCTGGCGACCCTTTTCTGTCGAGGACGTGAAGATATCCACCTATTCGGAATTATGACAACAGGACATCTGCTGATTGGAGTAAACGTTGC